>NC_135768.1:5843984-5858984 GCF_052425735.1 Oculina patagonica
ACCAATAAGAGAAACTTAACTTCTCCTCTACGTAACTATTTTTCTTGCTCTCTCCCCCATCGGGCCGGAAAAAATGTTAAGACAAACACAGAATTCTAATTTAATGGTTTGGCAGCCAACTTTATTTATTAACTTTCGTAATTCATAGTACATGGGCTGTTTTCTTTTTCAATATGTTGGACATTAAATAACAGGTCATGAAAGCAGCTAAGAGAACAATTTCTGCAATGATGCCCTCCTCTTGTTATAGTACACTGCAGTACCTAGAATACAAGAGAAAAAAAAATCAGTTATTTCTATTGGCTACTGAAGAATATTTTCACAAAAGTAACTGACTTATGCTTGTGTCAGGGTCGTTACCAGGTATATGGGATCAGGGATCACAGCCTCGGGATCAGGATCACGGACCCGGGATCCCGGGTCACAAGTCAAAACATGTCATGGGATCCAATGGCCAATCAGATAGGATCAGAATGGAATCAGGGATCAAATGTTGCCACATTTTGGGGATCAGTAATCAAAATTTAGAGCTAAAATTTGGGAACAGCGATGAAAAAATATACCTGGTTACGACCCTGTTGTGTAATTGTGGTTCACGTTTGCTAAGCTCTTAAGGTCAATCATAAGATAAACAATGACATCTTACCAATCACAAAAAGCACAAATAGCACAATGAACCCAATCAGAATTCATAACAAGATCATGCAGCCAACGCCAAGCGCGGGAAATTATGTCCAGTACAATGCGCGGGAAAACTCTACGTAAGCCAGGCTCACGAATTGCGACCTTGCTTCTGATTGGTCAAAAAACCCCAAAACAACCAAATGTCAAATTACAAAAAAAGCTCCAGCAAACTGTCACAAGAGGAATTTCACTTGATAACAGCAAATTCAACATTTGTCTGTGCTCGCGGTTCAGCGAAAAAGAAGAAAAATATGGCTCAAATTGCTATGTGCCTACCAGCAGTTTGTAACTAAGCACAAATGTCGATAAAGTAGACTTTCTTGTTACACTCCCTTGGTACCAAGGGAAAGGCCTTGGGAACGAGGTTGAAAACGAGAGCGAACTGGGGAGAGAAGGAGCGGATGTCCTCTCCTCAGTCCGCTCTCATTTTTCTCTTCTTTTTGCCGGCCAGTTTTTGCTAAATTTTCCCACAATCAAAGAACCCGGAACAAGTTTACGATTTTCTTACAAATCTTACAAGTTAGAAAAAAATGATTGTGTGGCAATTGCAAATCTTTGTGGGATTTGGACCAGAGACAAAAGATCCGATAGTAAACCGCAAAATCTCTACCAGAGTCAGGGCTACCAACCTGTCTTTAGAGTATACATCGAGGAGGCTATAATACCATTTTTATAAGCCCAACAAGTGTAGTTTCCTTCGTCATCTTTGGTCACGTTTGTGATTTCCAAGCTACTGACAAGCCCGTTAGGCTCAGAGTGCTCATGTATGTACCTAAATCGGCCGCCTTCATTCACTGCGACGCCAGATTTGAGAAAAATGGCTACTTCGGCGTTGGTCATCTTACAGGTCAAGTTGACCTGACTTCCGATGTAGGCAATGTCGCTCTCCTGAAGACCAAAGCTTTCAATAATGGGTTGATTTGGCCGTTTTACTGAAGAACAAAAGAAAGGATTAAGTAAGAGGAAAATTAAGGTTTAACCCTTAATATGCTGAAATTTCTCCAAAAAACAGGTTTTTTTTAACCGTTAATCGATGTTCTTGGCTCTACGGTCCTAAATTTCTCTAAACTTTGCTAGAAATGCACTTTCTGACACTGCATCGGTTTTTGATGCAATTTCCATGTCAAAATGTACAACATTTTACTTGGCGCATGCTTATAAGCCAATTTTTTTTTTTTTGCTGAATCGTTCCGATTTTTTCCCTTGCTCCTTTCCTTTTCGTTTTTCTCTACTTTCTTATTCTCTCTATCTTTTACTCTGTGCACCCCTTTGGCCTGAAAAGTTTTGATCTTAATCAATGGAAAACCCTGGAAAGGAGACCATGATCAAGTACGGGTATATTGGCCTGTTTTAGCACCAATTTTACACCGAAAACTGATCACGTTTTTTTCGATTAGCTCTGTCAGAATCCAGTCAATAGTCAAGACGGACACTCCTGTGGAAAGATCTATCCAAACTCTATAAGTTGCACGTCACAAAAAGTCTGCTGACGTGTAAATTGGTGACGTCATAAGTGGTTGAATGGCCTTTCCTCCAAATCCCGGAATAATCCGGACTTAGCATATTAAGGGTTAATGCCACCAGATTCCTTGTATTTAATGACTGCAAATCGTAATTTGCAAATATAACCCACAAGTGACATTTCGGAGAGCTCAACTTTGCCTTGGAAGGGTTTGACCACCATGCATAATTTTTATATTCCCGATATCTATCCACCAAACAAGTTGCAAATACAAGTTAAAGTCACGAGATTTCTAAAACCCAATGACAGATTTTTTTCCCGATATGGCAAATTGCCTCCGACGATGAAACTGAAAATCAATGAACATGTAGATGATAATAATATTTTTTTAAAATAAACTGATTAGCGTAACGATTTTTATGCAACTTGTTTCGCGGAAAATCTGACACGAATTTAACGATTAGCTGGAATTTAAACCAAACCCGATTCAATTTTTGGTGCACTGTTTGAATAAGATAAAAAAGAAAGAAGAAAAAGACGGAAAAAAGAAAGACAGAAAAACACTTTTGTGCGAACAGATGTTACTCGTAAAAATCACGCGCGCGTGTAACTTACCTTGCATTTCGTGACATTTTGTGACAACGTCTGCACTTTTGCAAACGACATCTTTGGAAAGGTTTCCTTCGGTAACGCACCTCGTGACACTAACTTCTCCAAGATCTTTTGCTCCAGATCCACCGCTCTGGTCACAAGGACAAGATAAGTCCTTCATCTGACACTTTGACTTGATAGCCAATCCACTGACACACGTGTTTGCGAGGTAGATAAATAGGAGCACGTGGAAGAGTCTCTCTCGCAGCATCTTTGTTAATTGGTGTTCTGTGGAAAAACTTATTAGATTCGATCCGCAAATCTCGACAGTATGGCAGGATACAAAAATAGTCCCATTTATATAGGATCAGCGATAGGGCCTTAACATATCCTTTTTTCCTGGTATTTTTCGTGGGCTTAAGTGCCTCCGGTTTTTTTAATGCTCTGACTCCCCCAGACCCCCACCCAGGGACAATTAAAAAAAAAACTTCCTGCAATAGCTATCTTGATCAATGCTTGCACTAAATTAATTGCTAAAAATAAAACTACAGTAGAACTCTTTATTCATCCAATTTTCATTAGTTCTGCAACCTGCAGGTAAATTGGAAAGTAGTTTTTACTCAACGATTCTCTGTTTCGATTGGCAAGTATAGTTTCGAACCTTGCAGGACCATGCAGAAAGTCAGCCCATGGAACAGCTCGATGAGATTTCAAGGAATATTACCAAGAATAGAACTGCACTATCATATTTTCTCGGAAAAGCATTAAAACCTATTCTTACTGAGAAAAAACAAATGTCCAAATGTCTGAAATACTTCTGCAGTCATGCCTCTGTCACGCGTTCTCGTCAGCACCCATTTTAGAACAGTATGCCTTCCCCGGGATGCCTTTCCTCAACTAACTGATAAACGGGGGCGTTTTTAATAAATGGGGGCGTTTTCATCGGACGTAAAAATCTAGAACCTGAACTATGTGAACTGTTACAAGGATTTCTAGGCTTTTCTATGCTCTCACGGATCGGATTCCCTTAATTTTCGTACGCAATCACAGCCTGGAACGCCTTGTCACACAAGAAGCGTTACGTGCCGACCGAAGTAGTGAGCGCATCACGCAATTCTGAAATATTTGTAATCTAAGAAAACAGAATTTAATTTCTTCTTAACACTAAATTACAGTAGCAAAATTTTAATCGAAGCAGTTGGGCGAAGATATCATAGTAGTTTGTTTTGCGCATTAAAGCTTTCAATTTAAATTTATATACTCTGTGTAATCTTGTCGTGTAGCTTAGTACAAGCTTTTTTTAAGCGAAAAGGAAAGAAAACGGAGCAAGATATACCCTTCCACCACGTGTCAACTCATTACTGTCTATTTGCCTTTAGTTTCCGAGCACAGAACCTCGCGAAAAAACACCTTACTTAACTGAGGCTAAAGATGTTTTTAACTGATTGTGACTTACGTAGTTATATTCTTTGCTGGAGTGATTTTGTTTCCTCTAGTCCTTTGAAGTCCCTCCTCTGCTAAAAGTCGTTATTACGAAGACCAATATGGAAATTAAGGGTCATTTTCAATATAGCAAATTATACATTGATAGGTTATAGAACTGACAAAAAATTTGCAATGTATGAGTTTGTTTTTAGACTAAGTGGCGCATGCCTTCGACCTACTGTAAATTGTCGTCGTTAAAAAGAAACTGACTTTAAACGCAGCCGATCATTTTAACATTCTAAAAGCAACCAGAAACATCATCAAAAGTTAGTTCTGCGTTCTTTTAAGTTTATCTTTTTACCAGTTGTCTCCAAGGAAATGTAGGTTTCAGTTAAAAATTCATCGATCAAACTTAAGCCCTAAGGAATAAAATGTGACCATTTTCAAACCATTTAAAATGAAATATGATTGACATTCACTGTCAAATTAAGTGACATTTCTAGAGAAGCTAGAAGAACCTTCGTAAAGTATTGATAATTTTAAATATGATCCATTATAGAAGTACTAAATTGATTTTGTTTTATTCACGGTTTGATTGCCAATACTGAAAAGAAATATTAGACTTACTTCAATCGTTTAAAAGTCTCTCTCCTCAAATAGAAAGTTGCCGTTCCAGTTGTGGAAACATCAGTTCTCGAAAGGACATCTTTTATCAGCTATTGTGAAAATTCCCGGAAAATTTAGCGACATTCTCAGAACAGTTTACGTCAACTCCAAATTATCTTCACTCTAACTCCAACATCCCAGAATTTAGAAATTTGTTTTGGTTCTTTCAAGAAAAGGGAAGTTTAACATTTATACAGATGACATTACTTCCGGAGCTTGAACCACGGTCCAACCGGAAGTCATTGAAGTCAGGGGTGACATCAATAACTTCCGGTTCTTTTTATCGTTCTGTTTCAGTATTCTGGATCCTGCCTGAAACCCAGCTGAAACGACGTAAAACAGGTCAATTAAGTAATACACCAATTACGGTAAATTTCCGGTTTTAACATGATTTGCTTTTTCAACGAGGCAATGTAGTCTGAGAAAGGCAACTGAATGGACGCGTGTTTATTGAGGTTAAGTTACAAGGCAATATATTGCCGCCGCTGATTTTTTTTCCCCTTTCGTTAACAGTCGATGCCATCATGATAAACCAACCCTTTCGCGATGACATTTCTGCTCTAGTTCAAGTCTGGACTAGGCCGAAAATGTGCTCTGATTGAGATAAAATTGTGAAAATTGGGCCTCGATAAGGCGATTGTTAGACCGATAGAGATCCTTGTAACAGCTCAATATTATGCACAGAATGGTTCAGGTCCTGGATTATTTCGTCTGATGAAAACGCCCCCAAATTATTAAAGTACGTTAGTTCATAGAGAGCATACTGTTCTACATTGGGTGCTGACGAGAAGGCGTGACAGAGGCATGACTGCAGAGGTATTTCAGTCATTTGGAAGGTTGTTTTTTCTTTGTAAGAGTAGATTTTCGTGCCTTCCAAAGAAAATCTGATATTAAATGCAGTTATATTCTTGGTAATATTTGTTGAATCGTTGTAAGCCACTTCCGGAAATACAAATCACGCGAATACAAATTTCACTGCGATCTTTTTACAGTTTTTAATACTCTGACAAAGAACGAAAAGCTCCAACCTCAGCTTATACATTTTTTTAAAGAAAGTAGATTAACTGTGAGTTAAGAATTACACATTACTTGTAAGTCTGATTCGCTCGGTCACAGCAAAAAAACACACGTATACATTTGTACATCAGAACAACACCAACTATCGAACTTTTACAATCATATTTTTGCGGTTCTTCTAGAAAACTGATCACCATATGAACTGAAATACTACAAGACACTTCCATGG
The DNA here is from genome assembly GCF_052425735.1 of Oculina patagonica. Taxonomy (NCBI): domain Eukaryota; kingdom Metazoa; phylum Cnidaria; class Anthozoa; order Scleractinia; family Oculinidae; genus Oculina; species Oculina patagonica. The sequence goes on from NC_135768.1 coordinate 5,850,059, forward strand.
CAAATAACTTTGAGCATTAACAATTTTCAGCTCTACAACTGTCTGGCTTTAAAACGCATTGCGGTACATAACTCGATCAGACTTCTTCGGAAATAAAAGCCAGTCGTATACGTTCTTGCTTGACCTTTATATTTCTAGAATTAAAAGAAGGAAAACATCACATTAAAGAAATGCTTTTTTCGTAGATTCAGAATATACGGAAACAAGAGAAAATAAAGAAACCCATTAGGCTAGCTCGAGTCCCTTGTGTAGTAGGAGATGCCTGTCATCAGGGGCCCATTGCTGAGTCGCGACCTCAATTTCGCGAAAATGCAACGGGCATGTTTCGCGGGACCTAATTTTCGCGGTTTTGGCCAAAAAGACGTTACAAGCATTAAAAATACGTTACTACTAAAAATAACGAAAACCAAGTCCAGCAAAAATAAGTAACAAGAAGTTTGTCCCTAATTACAAGAAAGCAGTCTAAGAGGTAGTCCGAAAATATATGTTTCCGAAGTGTGGAGAACTCTGGAAGGACTTCGGCATTTAATGTAACTGCGCTAAACCACGCGATTTAAATGTCACAAAAAAGAGGGGTTTTCCCGAAACGTTTGTTTTTAAAACTCTCTATGCACTCCAAGAACACAGTCTATTTAACACTTACGCGATTTAAATGTTGGTCTTTCCATGGTATTTCTGAAATTTCCGAGATCCTAGTCCGGTATTACTTTTTTTTTCAGGGTTATTCTGCGTTCAAATCCGGAAGCAAAACTAAATTTTCAACACAATCAAGCACATCGAAGTTAAAATTTGCAGTTTCTGAGAAAAAAGAAACGCAAATGAACGACACCCATATATACAAAATGGCAAAACAATGTAACTGAATAAAATCTCAACGTCACCTTCTTAACAAAATCTCTCGTCATGTTGTTGAGGCCTCTTCACGGCTTTGTTCGAATCCTGTCCTCTGATAACTCCCTGGGCTGCTCTCAGGCCATGTTTCTCCAGCAACTTCAGAATAAATACTGTGATTATACTACTTGTGACAGCACACACAACACTCCACCAAAATTCTTCAGGAAACATCGCTCTTAGTTTGTCCAGGGCCAAACCTATTAAGAACATCGAACACCGGTGAATAATCGTTAAATCATTGCTGGCGGACAGCTGAACTGTGTACCCTTATTCAGTTCTCGTCCGCAATCAGAGGCCGGCTGGAACGCCTCGTCACGCAAGAAGCGTTACGTGACGGCCCAAAAGCAATTACAAATATTTGATAATGTCTTCTTTACAGTGGCAATACATTTTAATCGAAGCAGTCGGACAAAAATCTGATAGAAACTTGTAAACTGGAAAGTAATTTTTTACTCAACGATTCTCTGTTTTGTTTGGCAAGTATACAGGACCATGCAGAAAGTCAGTCCATGAAACAGCTCAACAACGATTTAAGGAATATTACCAAAAATAGAATTGAATTATCAGATTTTCTCGGAAAAGCATTAAAACCTATTCTTACTGAGAAAAACAAATGTCCAAATGTCTGAAATACTTCTGCAGTCATGCCTCTGTCACGCCTTCTCGTCAGCACCCATTTTAGAACAGTATGCTCTCCGTCAACTATAACTGACCAACGGGGGCGTTTTCACTAAATGGGGGCGTTTTCATCAGACGTTAAAATCTTGAACCTGAACTACAGTAAAAACCCGCGTGTAAGAACCTAGGCATTTAAGAACCTTCTGGCAGAAATTTGCTTTTATAATACCCCAAAATATAAGAACCTGTTTAGCCAAACAAATTCCTACAGGTTCTTATATGTAGGGTTTAACTATTTAATTTATATATTTTTTTACCAAAAACCAGAAAGGTGATGTTACTGGGGTATATACAGTATGTTGTTGGACTTTTGGCAACATGGGTGCATTAACAAATATTTATAATGAAGAACAGACCAGATTTTATACTATTTTCTGATAATCAACAACAATGTCTACTCTGTAGAAATTAAGAACCTGATTAAGAACCTACTTAGCCTAAACTGTCAATAAGTACCCCATAATACAAGAACCTGTTTTGCCAAACTGAAAAAAGTAGGTTCTTACACGCGGGTTTTTACTGTATGTGAACTGTTACAAGGATTTCTAGGCCAGGTCACTAAGCAGACAACTGTTATATGGTCTATTATACATTAAAAGGTTATAGAACTAAAAAAAAATTGCAATGTACTATGAGTTTGTTTTTAGACTGAGTGGCGCATGCGTTTCGACTTACTGTAAATTGTCGTCGTTCATTTTCGTCCCCAGAGGCCGCGATCCTTCTGGTCAGCACCAGGGATCGAGAATGGTGGTCGTTAAAAAGAAACTGACTAAAAATACAGGATCATTTCGACATTCTAAAAGCAACCAGAAACAGCATCAAAAGTTAGTTCTCCCGGTTCTTTTAAGTTTATCTTTTCAGCAGTTATTTTTACCAGTTGTCTGCAAGGAAATGTAGGTTTCAGTTAAAAATTCATCGATCAAACTTCAGCCATAATGGATAAAATTTAACGTGACCAGTTAAAACCCTTTAATAATGAAATATGATTGGCATTCACTGTCAAATTAAGGTGGCTCCGTAGTTATTCCAGGCGCACTCGTCGATGTCAAACTTTGCGTCATAACTTTTTCGGCTTTGACGTGATGGCTATGAAACTTTGCGAAAACTTTCGCCTATCATTCAGTAATGATATGATTTAATTTGATTTCACTGGTGAAAAATATTTTCAATGTTACTGGCGTTTAACTGTACCCCACTTTTTGGACAAAATCGCGTCCAGTAAAATATTTTGCTGATATATTTTTGCTAAATTTCTAGAATCATCTTATATTCATCTAGTACACACCATAGCCAAGTTTCAGGAAAATCGTTGGAGCAGAAGTCCGGAAATACTAAGATCATGTAAATTCAACGCTTACATTCTATTGAAAGTTTCCATACTTGACGTTCGTCGACGAAACAAGCTACGACCCCAAGTTTTCGTGAGAAGCCTCTCCAATGCTTGCTAAATCGGAGTGCCTAGCCGATTGTTAATCGTACGAACCGTTAAAAAGTATTAGCTAGTTCTGTAAACATTATAAAATGCATGAAAACGTTCTCCACCCTAGCTCCAAAGTTGCGTTTTGCAGCTTTTTTCGAGAATTATACCGCGGTTTTGCGTCAAACCCCTGCCACATAAATTTCAAAGTACTGCAAAATGTTTGCATCGATTTTTGTTGCTGTGCCGTGCTGTGAGCTGGAGAATTATTCTTGAGATTGTAAGCTACTCCGCGACTGATAGTAGGCGAGTAGTTTGTTTACATAATTACGAATACGAAATGAGCATGTGCGTCATTTATTCCAAGAATTCGCACCTATGATAAGGGGGATTTAGTGATATGCGTGCCAACCACACCAGGAAGGGAGGGGATATGTACTCTCCATAAGACAAATCATGAGGTGGTGTTATTAAATGTGGGGATTACGCTAAAATTACTTTTTTTTCTAACAAGATTACGAAAACACAAACCTCCACTAACAGCAATAAGTTACATTAGGGCTTGCAATTTTTATAAACGTATAGTTTAAATTCTTTGAACCTCCCCTCCTGACGTGGTTGACGCGCATATCACTGACGCCCCCTTATGAAGGTGCGAATTCTTGGAATAAATGACGCACATGCTTATTTCGTATTCAAAATTATATAAACAAAACTGCTCGCCTGCTTTCAGTCGCGGAGTAGCTTACAATCCCAAGAAGAATTCTCCAGCTCACAGCACGGCACAGCAACAAAAATCGATGCAAACATTTTGCAGGACCTTGAAATTTATGTGGCAGGAGTTTGACGCAAAACCGCGGTATAATTTTCGCAAAATGCTGCAAAACGCAACTTTGAAGTGTGAACAACGTTTTCATGCATTTTATAATGTTTACAGAACTAGCGAATACTTTTTATCGGTTCGCACGATTAACAATCGGCTAGGCACTCCGATTTAGCAAGCATTGGAGAGGCTTCTCACGAAAATTTGGGGTCGTAGTTTGTTTCGTCGACGAGCGTCAAGTATGGAAACTTTCAAGAGAATGTAAGAGTTGAGTTTACATGACCTTAGTATTTCCGGACTTCTGCTCCAACTATTTTCCTGAAACTTGGCTATGGTGTGTATTAGGTGAATATAAGCTGATTCCAGAAATTTAGCAAAAATATATCAGCAAAATTTTTTACTGGACGCGATTTTGTCCAAAAAGTGGGGTACAGTTAAACGCCAGTAACATTGAAAATATTTTTCACCAGTGAAATCAAATTAAATCATATCATTACTGAATGATAGGCGAAAGTTTTCGCAAAGTTTCATAGCCATCACGTCAAAGCCGAAAAAGTTATAACGCAAAGTTTGACATCGACGAGTGCGCCTGGAATAACTACGGAGCCACCTTAAGTGACATTTCTTGACAAGAACCTTCATGAAGTATTGATAATTTTAAATATGATCCATTAAATTGAAAATGTTTTATTCACGGTTTGCTCGCCAATACTGAAAAGATATATTAGACTTACTTCAATCGTTAAGTCTCTCTCCTCAAATAGAAAGTCGCTTTCCAGTTTAGAAAACATCAGTTCTCGAAAGGACATCTTTTATCAGCTATTGTGAAAATTCCCGGAAAATCAAGCGACATTCTCAGAACAGTTTACGTCAAATCCCAATTATCTCCACTCAAACTGCAACGTTCCAGAATAAAGTAAAAAAATATTTGTTCTATCGCGAAAAGGGAAGTTTAAAATTTATACAGATGACATTGCTTCCGGAGTTCAAACCACATTTCAACCGGAAGTGACTGAAGTCAGGCATGATTTACTTCCGGTTCTTGTTAATCGTTCTGTTTCAGTATTCTGGATCCTGTCTGAAACCCAGCTGAAACGACGTAAAACAGGTCTATAAAGTAACACACCAATTACGGTAAATTTCCGGTAATAACTTGATTTGTTTTCTTAACAAGTAAGTAAACGGAAGTATGTTTGTTCAGGGTTATAAGGCAAAAATTAATTGACACTGCCGATGATTCCCTTTCGAAAACAGTTAATGCAATTTCTTTTTAAGCGGCCGGTGTCATCATAAGAAACCAAGCCTTCACAATAGTCGATTCCATTTCTGTTCTAGTTCAGGCCTGGACTAGATCGAAAATGTGCTCTGATTCAGAAAAAATTGGGCCTGGAGAAGGCGATTATTAGACCAAAGTTCGATTCATGCTTTGGTTAGCTATAGGGATACCGATAATTGAAGGGTGAGCTTTTGTAGATGTAGCAGTTTAATAGCAAAGCCATCTTAATATACAATTAAATTTTTCATGGGTTTGGTGAATTAACGTGGCGGTGTAGTAAAGAAAGACGATGTTTGGTGATGACTTGAATTCTTTTGCTAGAAAAAAAATACTGATGATAGGAAAAAAAATCTAAGTGTGGCTAAAGATCAATTAGTTTCTTTCGCAGCTGCTACTTCGGTTGTCACGCAACGCACCTGTAACGCAACTCTCCCCGAGGCCTTGCGTTACGTAAATTACTGAAATAACGTCCTGAACTTAGCAAATGTCTGACAATCAATCAGCAATCATTACATAAAAATAAGGGGAAAGAGACTTAAATTTAACATATTACTATACAGTACTGTTTTGTATTTGTTTATTGAAACTATGGTCTTCCAAGAATTCAAGTTATAATTAGATCAATTACCCTTAATCCTGTAGTTTACCTTCGCAACGTTACTTCGGTCGTCACGCAACGCGACCGTAACGCAACTCTCCACGAGGCATTGCGTTACGTGATTACTGAAATAACAAACGATAATAATAACCTCTTTGTGCCTCTTCTTAAATAACGCGCAGTTTAAAATAACTTAATTTTTGTTTTGAACGATATTACTACAACTTAAAAGTAAAAGGGGAATTTTACAAGAACAAAACGAAATTCCCCTCTTTGCCACATATTTCTATACTGATCCGAAGACCAGTGCTAAACTACATGCAGTAGCCTTAATGCCATCCTAAAATTCACCAAATTACTTGGCAAAATACAGCTTAAAATCTTAGCAAAAAAAAAGCACTACTTGATTGGTACCCGACATTTTAACCCTATATTTTTGCTTGAAATTTTTATGCTTGAAATCTTCATATTCTAGTGCTGTACAAATTAAAACTTTTTCATTTCATTAGAAATTAGTCTTTTACAAGTTGAATAGACTTAAGAGACTGAGGTATAGCATGTAAATTTGAACTGTGTTACTGCTGCCGGGAAAACGATTACCGTTTATTTCGTCGAAGCCCTCAACAGGTTTCAAATTCCTCTCATCCAGTCAAAAGCTAGCACAAGTATTCAAGAGTGCTTTGATAACACAAGACGGATTAATGGTGATGGTATTCACGTCCAATTTAATTATATTTACATGACTTGGCCGAGTTACTTAAGAGGACTTTGGAAATCACAGTAAAACAGTGTTCACTTCTTTTTGTCTGGAGACCACAACTCTTTAATTTTCTGGTTGCAACAATGAAATAACACTTATCCCTTACTTCAAACCGTCCCTCCCCACCCTCTCAATAACTGCGTGTTCTTAGCGTGTTCTTATGTATTTTTCTGGTCAAAAATGCACTCTTCACAGAGTCCCCACATACATGTAGTTCCTCAGACATCTGCCACAGAATCAAACCAAATGATACGGTAAAAAAATTTTGATTCTTTTAAATAGACCACTTGAGACTTTTTTTCGTGTAAATACCTGCTAACGTACATGTAAGTAGGGGGACCTTCAATCACGACTGATATGTGGCTAAAATTTTGATTACACCATAATACGTTAAACTTAAAAGTTACACAATTTATGGCACTAACATCTTGACATTCTCTCTTGAAGCAGCGCAGAACTTTGGCATTTGTGACTGCTCTTTGGTGTCTGTATAAACAAGGCTCATCCACGATGACAGACACGTTGAAAACATAAAATGTACACAATATAATATGTAACCTTGAATAACTTAAAACAACTTTGACTTAGCTTTTTACCGGTTTTATTCTTATTTTATTCTTATTAAGGTTTATATTTACTTCTAATACCCTTACAACTTGTACAAATTTAGCATAATATTTATCATGTTGGCCAGTTGCTGATAAAACAAGTAGAACCCTGGATAAAATGAACACATTTATGAACTGACCAATACTCCAGCAAAGCCACTGACGCTGTCGCATATACATTGTAACTAATATGAGATACATGTACAATATTATACGGGACCAAGCTTTATGATAAATATGTTTAGTATAGGGTTTCACTGTTTATAGACAGCAAGCCAACTACCCTTGCCCTAAGTAAAGTTACCCATTCTTTACACAATTTAAAACTTACAATAAAATTATAGCAGTTAACAATGCAAGCCTTCAAGCTGTCCAAGATAAATAAATTCTTAGATTTAATTAACAGTGATTCTCACTCAGCACTGTCTATCCTCTTCGCTCTTTTTGTTCTGCTTGTCGACAGCGTCGGGATTAGCCAGAGGATCCAAGTCAGAAAACAGACTGAACCAAGCTGACATGTCTGAGCCTTTTTTCCCCTTGCCTTTCCCCTTCTCATTCCCCTTGCCTGGTAGCACTGGTGCCTGTTTTGACTGCGATGGAGGAAGATTATTTGGACGCTTGCCTGCTGGAGCCTGTGGGGGGTTTACCAGACCTAATGACTTTGAAGGCATACCCATGCCTTGTTGAGGTGGGGCACCTGAGGGAACCTCTGTAAATGGGTCAAACTTGGCCATGCTGTTTAGGAGGTCAGATGGCATCATAAAATTGGCACCACCTTGGGACCATGACTGACTTGGCTCCTGTGTTGGTTGAGAGGTCTCAAGCGGCTCATCTCCAAACATGTCCTTCCATGTCTTGCTGAAGCTGTTATCATTTTCTGCGCCTTGCATGGAAGAAGCACCATTAGAGCCAAGGATCTCATTTAAGATATCCAGATCTGACTTGCTTTCTGTCCCTCTCTCCTCCCTGGTGGGGGAGCCAAACAGCAGGTCATCAGCTGTTACTGATGAAGTGTTTTCACTTCCTGGACCTTGGAAAAAAATTAACAGTGTTAGTTAATAACTGACCACCAAACAATGTTTGTAACCCTGGATAGGGCATGCATTGTAATTCAATATAAAGACAGAAATCCATAAAAAATAGTCATCATACTAAAGAATCAGATTTCACCCAAAAGTTTACATTTTTGGCTTCTTGCTACATTTGCTAGCATACAGCCAGGTGATGTTCCTCTTGTCAAAAATATCAGAGAATTTTTGACAATGCGGTCACATATTTGGAATTTTCTTTGAATATATTTACCAACATTTACTCTATAAAATCTCATTGACTCACTTCTTACCGGGTATTCTATTGATTGGATTTTATTTCCAACATTTTTTGTTTTGGATGTATTTCCTGCGCATTGTTTAAATAATCCTGAGTAATAATATTCTTTGACAATCTTCTAAACCCATTCCTTTGGTAAGATTTTATTGCAGTTTTCAGTGATATGAGTCCTCTGCAATTTAATCATCATCCAACGGTTTTCGCTTTTTGCTGCCATTAGTCATCTTAGCAGACCTTTCGGGAGACAGAAGTTCACTTCAACTGGATCAAAAGCTCATGTCTATCAGTTGTGATTGGTAGATTTCAACCATTTTGTTTGTTTCTGTTTTTCATGGTATATTGGCTGTTGCCATAATTATGATTGATGGCAGCGAAAAACGCAATTGTTAGTTGGATTTTGAATGTCAGAGTTTACATAATTTATTATCACTAAAAATTGCAATAACACCATGCCATACCTGACGCAGGAATCTGCTTTGCTGCCTCATAGCTTGGTGGCATGAATGAACCATGACTCTTGAGGCCATTACTGCTTGGAGGACT
>NC_135768.1:5863984-6028984 GCF_052425735.1 Oculina patagonica
GGGTCAACCATTCTTTAATCAGTAAATACAAATTGTAAATCTTTCAACCTATCACAAATCTATTGTGAGCTCCTTTGAAATGTTCAAAACTTCATGTAAAGGTTTCTTTAACATTTTGAGCTGGAGGGAAAGATGTTAATGCAGCAGGATGTGATAGTCACTTACAAGTACATTGTACATTTAAATATGATCTGTTTTAGAAAAAAAATTAAGATGCTGAAAGCAGATCTATTGGCAGAATTTGTGTTTGGGTGGTTACTTTGCACAACGCCCAGCTTTCAATACCACCCCCACAAAAAGAAAAGTTATTTGAGCTCTTAACTTTAGCGTGTGATCAACATCTTATTTTGTCTTACAATAAATTATAACAACACATTCAAAATCCCATGCAGAAATGTGATAAGAATAAACGAAATCACTCTTACCAAATATCCTATTTTGATAGACTTCTACTGCCTTCAGAATATCTATACATGTCTTCTGTATATGTCTAAAAGCCTGTTAAATGAAAAACATAAAAAACGTACATAATCATGACAAACTTTAAATTTTAAGGACAGTAATTATTAAAAAAGTACAGTGTACATGTACATTGTACTATGAAGAATGTGTCAAAAGTGGCACAAAGATTTAGTCAGGTAATCAAGTTTTTTCAGAAGTACAGTTCTGATTAAGAAATGTCCATCTTTTTGGAGGGTGTAAATGGGGTACATCTCTAGTCAGTAAACTGTCAGTAAATTAGTCAGTAAACAGCTAAAACAAATTAGTCAGTTAATTTGGGTGATCTTTTTACATCTTTTAACAGCTACAGATGGTATCTTTTTGCAAAGTAAGCATCAATTTTAAGTTTTTAAAATGAAATTTGTTGAGAAAAGCCTGGAGCTTGTTAGGAAATTCAGGACTTTGCAGTGCATCTCAACAAGAGCTAGCCAAGGCCACAGTGATTATAGTATTTAAGGCTATGAACGGTTCGGCACCCGAATACCTTAGGAATTTGTTTTGCATCAGAGACAATGTCAAAAACTTGCGAGGGATGAATAAAATGGTCATCCCAAAAGTCGACACCACTACATTTGGACTAAAATCTGCAAGGTACACTGCTGTTAAGGCGTGGAACTCGATTCCTGACACAATGCGGACGTTGACGTCAATTAAGGCATTTAAGAAGGCAGTACGCCAGCTGACCTTCAATACATCGCAAGTCGGATAGTGTATTTTATATATATATATATATATATTTGAAGACAGTCTGATCAACCTTGGATTTGACTTGGCATATTTATTACTATTGTATTATTTCAAACCAAATAACCGTTGTAATTTTATACCTTTCCACTCATACCGCGTCTCTTTCTCTATATATATCAGCGTTATGTAGAAATTTTGCAGTTGGCTAATTTATCTGATGAGTGCTGCACACGTTGCAGTACGAAACTATATAGTAATAAATATGCCAAGTCAAATCCAAGGTTGATCAGACTGTCTTCAAATATTTTGCTCTAGTTTATCTATCGAGCACTCTGGCAACAGTTCTGCAAATCAACTAAGATTATATATATATATATATATATATATATATATATATATATATAATTGTAAACAGTTTCTTAATTTTTTGTGTTTCTGTTTATTGCCATTTTTTTTTCTCGGCACATTAGCATACTTTTGCTAGGGGCCTAATCAGCCCCATCAAACCGAGGTTAAATAAATGTTATTATTAGTGAATTAAAATTTACATTTATAGCTCAAAAACATACTTATTTGTCCTAGAAAGTCTCCAAAATATGGCCATTAAGATCTGCTAAGTAGCACAAACACTAAAAAGTTGACTTCCTTTTATACATTAGTCAGTTCAAATTTTGCCATTTATACGGTTATTATAGTAGGAAATCGTTGTTATATTCTAAACAGTTAACCCCATTTACAGTATGGTACAATGTCTTTATGGTACCTCAAGGCGTGCATCAACTTCAGAGTCTCCTGCCACAACATAACAGTCTTGTTCCTTTCCCAACTTTTGAATCACTGTTTGTTTTGTATGCCAGTATTTCTGCTCCACTTTTCCTTTGATTCCCCCAGTTGGAGGTCGATAGGGATTGTAGCCATAGTTATAACCGTAATTCCCTTCATAGCCCTCGTCATCATCCTGGTAGGGTTGGTAAGATCTGTGACGTTCATCACTAATGGAAGAAAAAATAATTGTTATCTTGGATGAGAGGTGGGGTGACCTAACAGGGCTCAAAATTGTGACCGATACGGCTGCCAATGTGACTAACATTTCATCCTTGGCGGCTAAAAATTCTGGTTAAGTCCCCATTGTGGCGACTACATTTCTCTAGGGATTTTCTGTCCTGACGATGAATAGTGGTCTTTTTCTCTAATGTGCTTGACTCTGGAATGAGCTGTCTGGTTTTGAGCCCTAGCTAGGCACCGCATTGTGTTCTTGGGCATGGCACTTTTCTTCTTATTGTGCTGCTTTCTCCACCCATGTGTATAAATGGGTACTGACAAATTTAATGTTAGGGACAACCCTGTGATGGACTAGCATCCCAAGTTAGAAAAGTTATATCTTTTTTCGGAGCTACAACTTTATATGAGCACAAGGGTTTACATGATATTCAGGATGGCCCATTTCCAAAGGAATTTTGAGTTTATTTATTTATTTTCTTGGGGGGATCACTTTTTGAATTTTACAGTATTCACCTTTCATCAGGGTCTTGCGACACTTGCTGATAAGAACTGTTCATTATAAAGGAGAATGGCCTTCACTCAGTTCCCACCTCGATACAAACTGGCAAAACTTGATTCCTATAAACCTTGAAAAAACAAAACAAAATCCATTGATTATACTGTCTGTACACACATGTAGTGACTTGCAATGAAATTATGTGGGGACATGCTAAATAGTTTTTCTTTTTTCTGCAGTACATTGTTCAATAACACAATTTATACAATAATCTAGAATTTGAAAGGTCTTCAGGCAGATATACATGTACTACATTGTATTTTTCACCTACATTACATGTATCTATTTAAGCTAGCCATTGTGCTTTACACTACTTGCTTGATGTTGCTTGAGATTTTCCTTAACCTCAAACATTTTTATCTTGTATTTGAGAACTACATGTACCATCATTATTTTACCTTAAAATACATGTATCAACCCATTGTCAAGCATCATGTATAGTCAAGAAAGATACAATGTAAACTAAGAAAATAATTGAAAAAAGTACTGTGGAAACTAGAATTTTCTCTAACCTACAGGGGAAACAAAAACTGATTCAAGAAATTTGGGAGTTCAAGAAATCAGCAAGTAAAACCACAGTGTTTGACCAAGTGAAGAAAATCTACAGACATTACTTTTGGTTCAAGATATCAGTAGGCGTGAGAAATCCAGAGTTTGAAGAATCGGTTTTTTACTGAGTGTATAAAACACCGTAAGGCTACATGTAGTTCCTTGATGAATTTAGCAATTCTCATAACAAGCATAAAAAGAAATGTATGAAAGTGATATTTTGAGAAATTTGTGTTGACAGAAACTGTACCTTACTTTAAATTCAATCAGAATATAATTATAAGGTTATAAAATAATAGTTTACTTACTAATGACAGTTAAGGTTTAAGAGCAACCCAATGCAAAGGACAAATTGATCGAATGCCTTTTCAAAACTGGGACAAAGGGCTTTCTCAGATCAGGTTTTTAAAAGAAACTACAATTTTCGTGTGCACTTAATAGCTGACTTAGTCATGTACTCGCTGAAGTAAAATTCAGTAAAAACTTCGTTCGTAGTAAAAACATTATAAAACAGCATTAAAACGTTGACGAATTTAATCAAAAAAAAAAAAAATGATTGCAACAGCCAAAAGACTTCATTAAGCTAATAATTCACCTTGCGATCTGTATCGACCCGGAACGTGGATTTATTCAAAGGACATAAAATATTTAGATACTCGTGTTTCTTTTATTAAAACTTAGTCGCTCGTTTATCGCTTTGTATACAAGTTCTTCAGGCGTTCACAGGATTCAAAACCAAAACATAACGCAAAAATAACCGCCATTTGGACAGTTTTGCCGTTATCCCTTCTCGGACGAATTTTTTCTCGTTTCGCGACAAAATTTTTCACACAGAAAGATCAAATTGTTGTCCTCTGATCATGATTTGATTTAAAATACCCTGCAACAGTTTTTGTAAAGAAAAATATCAAGATTTCTTCGTACAGAAGCAAAACTACGCCTTTGGAATTCGCAACTACTGAAAATTAAATTGTGATCTAACAGAGGACGAAAATCAACACACAACATAAAATAAACAGGTTAGCACAATGACACGACATCAACATGGCGGAACTAAAAGTAAAGAGACGGGAAATTTTCTCGCTCTATTCAGTTATAGTGTAAATTTTTAAAGCTTTAAATGAATTTACTTTGAGATACATTACCTATCTTGTGATCTGTCGCGAGAGGAAACCTCCACGAACTTTTTCCATCAATAAAACTTTAGGCAACCTTCTTTCAGTCACTTCACAAATACGAAACAAATATGGCCGCCAAATGCGCACGCATCCTGAAAATGCACTTGTTCTCCTCGTAATGCATGATGGGAATTCTCCTCTCTTCTCTTCTCTTCTCTTCTCGTCTCTTCTCTTCTCTTCTCTTCTCTTCTCTTCTCTTCCCTTCTCTTCTCTTCTCTTCCCTTCTCTTCTCTTCTCTTCTCTTCTCTTCTCTTCTCTTCTCTTCTCTTCTCTTCACTGTTTTTTTTTCTCTTTTCTTTACTAGCTTTTACTGATTCTTAGGTATCAGAGAAAATAAGAATTTTATAAAATTTATGGGCACGGGCCTGCTTTGTCCCCCAGGAGCCCTTTGCATTTTGACAGTGCAAGGCTGGGACACTTGGCACGAGGCAGCACACGGATGTCCTAAACATGTGTGCAATAACGTACAAGCAGGCTCGCGTTTAGGTCCACGTCAAACATCTTCTCTGGAAGTTAAGGAATTGCAAATTACTCTATGCACTAAATGAGTAGACTGTTAACATGTGTTAACGGCATCTCTGATTCAACGCAAAAGAACGCGGGCGAAAGAAAAAGCTAGAAAACAGCGAGCGAAGCAAGCGCGAGTGTTAAGCACGAGCTCGAGGAGCGAAGGGGCAGCGAGCGAGCTCTGGCGTCTAGTTCTGTCGTTGTTCTTTTTCCGCGTTGAACAGTCTAGTAGATGAGTGGGAAGTCATATTGTAACTGGTGACGTCAAGTGACCACACATGCAGAATGTAAACAAGCATAACTTAACGTTGCCGCACTTGCGAAATACAATTAAAAACTAAGTCTACCATGTCTACTACAATTTTTTAATAGATTCAAGTTATGAACAAGTCTTTAAATATAAGGTTTTTGTCCCCGTACTCAATTATTGAACTGCCGATGTGCAATTGCAAATGAAAACATAACTTGATCTCGGATACCGTAAAATTCCGGTTATAAGCCCCCCCCCGCCCCCCGCTTAAAAGCCCCCCCTGGTTAGAGGCCCATCTACCTGGAAACAAAAAAATACATCCAGTTATAAGCCCCCCGGATATAAGCCCCCCTCTGCTGGATGACAGTACTGAATAGGGCTAAATGTTGCTTTGCCCTCCCGGATATAAGCACCTCCGTTTATAAGCCCACCCAAAACCACTTACGAAGTTGTATAAGCCCAGGGCTTATAACCGGAATTTTACGGTATACATGTCATTGATTTTATAAGGCTAAAAAAAGTTAACAGTTAAGGCTAGCGGCAGTTTAGAAGAGCATAACTTGCATTTGACTCCGCCTGATCGATGTGCTGGCTAAAATACAGTCGGGAACACAGCAGTCCCGCACAGCGGTTTGTGCATGTGGACATCTTTCGCACACTTGATAACACTCAGAGGCGGTGGAGCGTTTTGGAACGTGGGGAGGGGGGGTGGTTTCGGGCTAAGACTATCCCAAAAGTACTCGGCAGGTTTTCATATTTGGAGCAACTTTTTTCCGTTCTAGTAACTTGTTGATTTCTGAGCAGTTTCTAGACAGAAGATTTTCGAAGATTCTCCGATTGTGGTCGCAAAGCCATACAAACGTTTCCGGTCATTTTTTCGAACTTTTCCGAAGATAAACGAAGTTTCCCGAAAACGTCCAAGGAAGTTTCGAAGATGTTTGAACTCACTCACGAGACGGAATATCTTGACAAACCAATTTTACGCTGCGCTCGCGATATTTTCGGCATCAAAACGTGAACTATGCACTGATCTTCGTTTAGGATTTTTGACTTAATCTTCAATTGCCATTTATTTATTTGAGTCATTCTGCATATATTAAATTCCGCATAATGATGCAGTTCAGTGAGTCATGCCCCATACAATTCCGCAAACTCATTAATTCCGCCTAATTCGACCGCCTCACCGCCGAAACTGACTGGACTCTGACAGCGCGTTCACATCGCGATCGAGCACTTAAAATGTCATGTAGTGGGTACAAGAGCGAGTACAGCCACCAAAGCAGCAAGATACAACAAGACGAGAAGTTAAAGACGGTAAAGAAAAGCTCAGCATGACTTCAGCGTAAAGCAGTACCGTGAAAGTTTATTATTATGATTATTTTGTCAGATTATTATTTACGAAATCGAAGACGGTTTTCCACGTTCTATCTACCAAATAGAAGATAGTTTCCACCGTTATAATTCCATCGCGCGTACACAACGGCTATTTTAAAAATAGTTGTAATAATACTAATGTTCGCTAGAATCCTATTCCGTGCATTTACAGCGGCTATATTCTAATTGCGTAACAATTAGGCTACGAGCCCGAATTCACGCAATGAAACTAATGAGTGAGCGAGTAGTCAACGAGGCGTAGCCAAGTTGACTATGGCTCATAGAAAATGAGGGCGAGTCGTATAATTGTTTTAGTAGGAAGTCTAAAGACCACGGCTAAGTTTCTACTAGTTTGTCTGAAATTGCAACAACTAAGGAGTCTTAGATTTCACGCTGCTAAACCATTTCTTCGGGGAATTTATAAGAACGAACCATGCTCGTCGGCTAGTTTTGTCAGCCAGCTCGTCAGCTTCGGCAGTGAGGGTCGAATGATATAATTAGGCGGAATTAATGAGATTTCGAAATGGTATGGGGCATAACTTTCCTAACGCTTAAAGGCATCATTATGCGGTTAATGTAATATATTGTAATGTGTTATAGGAGTTTCTACTAATTGTAAATATTTGAATGTAACTCAGTGCTGAGGCTGAGGAAAAAGATGGCCGTCAGATATTTGTGTGATGCGAGGCTTGTTTTCGCCAACGCTTTCACTAATAGCTTTGAATTTTATGGAAGAAAGCTGATGAACTTCAAGGACCAGGTTTAGGCTACAGAACAAGGTCTAATGAGGGGGAAAACGAATGATTCATGCCCAAAATACAAACTTGCTGATTTCCTTTACCGATATGCAAAATGCCAATGAATATCCAGGCCACCAATAGGGCTTTCCACAAGTTGCTTGGCAACTTTTTGGCAACTTTTCATTTTTCGAGCAACTTTTTCCCCTTTAAGCAACTTTTTCCTTTCGAGCATCTTGTTGCATTTTGAGCAATTTCTTGACCGATGATCTCCGAAGACTGTCCGAGTGTTGTTTGAAGCCCATACGAACGTTTCCTAAGATTAACGAAGTTTGCCGAAGATTTTCGAGGAACATCCGAAGACATTTCGACTTTCGACTCATTCCGCATTAAACATTACAAAATTAATCAGCAAACATGACGTCATCGATATCTTTACGATTTTTTTTTCAGTGAAAGAAATCCTTGTAATTCAACAAATTTTTGCCTTAAAATGTTATTTAGAAAGTGAAATTCCATGAAACTGCTTAAAATTAGCAGCGTTTTGCATTTTTATAGGCAACTTTTTTTTGGAGCAACTTTCGAGCATTTTTTTCAGAAATTTCGAGCAACTTTTTGAAACATTTCGAGCAACTTGTGGAAAGCCCTAACCACCATTCGGTCTTATCACAAATTGAGTAATAGTTTAACGAAACAAAAGGGGGGAAATGATGTCATCGACATCTTTACTAGTGAGGATATCAAAAATATTCCACTACCGGCCCAGATCATATCATCATCATCACCATCATCATCATCATCATCATCATCATCATCATCATCATCATCACTGAACTTTATGTAAGCTCGAATTTCAGAGTAGCTTGACAAGCTAATATTTCCGAGAATAAAATATTTCATAACGAAAAATTAAAAATAGAAATTGCTATTTACATATTTATAATTGACTTATATTAACTAATTATAAAATTGTCATTTACATATTTCATGAATTGGCTTTGCTGATGTGCTTTTAATTTTGAAGTCTGAGAAGCTTTTAATTTTGAAGTACATAACCTTATAAAATTGGGTAGAGAATTCCATTCCAGATATAGTTCGCATGAATTTTACGAGCGGTCTTTTTTTCCAGTAAAACACTTGCTTCTATATTATAAACATGATCTTTATTCTTTAAATGTTTTTAACTTGTAAATACAGTCGAAGCTCTCTTAACGGACACTCTCGTAAGCGGACAGCTCTACTTACGGCCGCCTTGTTTGGAACCCCGTTTTAACTTCCATACAAACTCTGTATTTTTACATTCTTGTAAGCGGACATTCCCGTAAGCGGCCGCGGACACTTTCAGAGATTACGACTAAGACTTTTTCTGTGTTTTTAAGCTCCCGTAAGCGGACACCCCAAAGAAAATTCTGTTAACAACCTCTGTATCTTGTTTTTATCAATCAACTTCAAATCGCCGTTCGTCACAATGATTTTACAGTAATTACAGAACCATTTTTCAGTGCTTGTTTTGTCGTCATCCATGTCCGTCCGGTTATTGTTAGCTGGGCAAGCTCCCGTAAGCGGCCATCTTTCCCCTACACCTCAAGTGGCCGCTTACGAGAACCATTCTCGTAAGCGGCCAGCTCCAGTTACGGACACACTTTTTGCTTCCCGAGGGTTTCCGCTTACGAGAGCTTCGACTGTAGTGTGAATTCAACTTGACTCATCTTGGCGTATTTCATGCCCACAGACAGATACACCAGTTCAGGAGCAGGGTACTTCACTTCTAAATTCACAATTTCCGAGGAAAGCATAAAATATATCTCTCCATTAGCCATCGAGTCGATCAGGTCTATTCCTGTCAAGGCCGGTAATACATTTACCATCGCCGAGTATGGCTGTGCAGATGGAGGCACTTCGATGCCACTGATGTACGCATGCGTGAAGGAACTGAGGAAATTGTATGGAAACAACTTAGAAATTCACATTAATTATGAAGATAAACCAGAAAGTGACTTCAACTCGCTCTTTTATTTTCTCCAAGGTAAGAAAAAATTATGAAATCAAATTATAAGACGGGTAAGGCAAAACAGGTTTTAACCAAAGATGGGAAAAGCCAGATAGGTCATCGCCGCCAGCTCTTAACTGCAGTTTATATATGTAGCATAAAGCGACTAAGGGTACCGTTTTTTCTCGATTAAACGCCGGACCCCGATTAGACGTCGACCTCGTATAAACGCCGGGTCAGCGAACTGCTAATTTTTAAATAAACGCTGGGGGCGTTTGATCGATGCTACCCTGCCTAAATAAAGATTGACTTAACTTGCGTTTGTTCGAGATCCCGTTTATTTGCGTCTTGTACTGCAATTGTATTTTGAGGGCCATATGATTAGCACTTATGTTATGGCTCCTAAAACAATAAAAAGATACGATTGCAACAAACAAGTGCCGTTCTGTAAGTTTTGGTAAATAATCATCCTCAAACACCCGAAGACCCAGGGACAGTTTGCCGGTGCGGGACGAAGAAAAAATCGTCCCACTTTGTGGGTCTCGGAGGATTGGTAATAATAAATCAACCTGAAAATTAACGCCGGTTTCAAATAAACGCCGGGTCCACCAGGCCGAGTTTGAAATAAACGCCGGGGGCGTTAAATTGAGAAAATACGGTACCCTTCAATGGGACCGTTATGATTTACCGGCAATGTAAGCTGAGCTGAGTAGAGTGTGTGGTCTGAGAACACATCATACCAATATCGCGGCCTGGAATCCAAGAAACTAACGAAGGGGTCAATAACCATCGGCGGAACGAGTCTGGGGCGACCATGTGCGAGTAAAGACGTGCATGTTTCTACTCCCGTACAATTTTTGGTCGAAACTTCAAATTTCTCAATTTTATGGCCCTAAGCTGTAAGCGAAAAACAAAAGGGGAGCTTTAGCTCGGATAGTGAGACTCATTCTCCAGAAGGAAAGAAAATTTGTGGCAGCCCTCGTACAGACGCCGACAATAAACATTGTATTCGACAACGAAGACCAAGACCAAGAAGCTCCGAAGCTCATTATGGAGGAGAAGATTGTTTGTCAACTTGAATCGATCTGTGTTAAGCTTGCGGGTGTGGAAGAAAGATTGCAGAACATGGAGCGAATATTTGAGCGGTTCGCTGCCCTGGAGAACTCAGTAAACAGCATCCAAATTGAACTGAACACGCTTAACGACAAGTCAAAATCAGTCAAGGACAAGGCGGTAGAAATTGAAAAGGCAATGGAGTTTGCAAACACAGAAATCGAAGAGCTTAAGAAGAAAGACAAAGAGAATGAAGATAAAATCAAAGAACTCGAAGATAAATTGCTGTACCAAGAAGTGTACAATAGAAGAGAGAACCTGCGCTTCTTCGGAATTCCGGAAGCTGCCAGCGGTGCTGAGGATACAGCTAAAGTAGTACACCATTTTTTCAAAGAAGAGCTGGAGCTTGAAGACGGTGAGAACATTGAATTTCAAAGAGCTCATCGAATTGGTAAGAAGAAAACAGGGGAAGCAAGACCAGTTATTGTCCGTTTCCTGAGGTTCCCAGACCGGGAACTTGTATTCAGAAGAGTGCGAGAGATGGAAGACGAAATCAACGTTAAAGTATACTCGGATTACCCCAAAGAGATCAGTGAAAGGAGGAAAAAGCAGTGGCCGAAGCTGAAGAAGGCAAGGGAAGAAGGGAAGATTGCTTTTTTCTTAAAACCCGAGCCTGATAAACTATTTATTGATGGACAATTTGTTCCTATGTAGATAGAACTTTACATACTGTTTTGAGATCAGATTGATTTGTCATGATATTTAAACAATCGACTTGTATATTCTTTTCAAACACGTTGTTGTTACGGGAGGGCATGCATAGGCTAATGAGGTAATTGTTTCCAAACTCCAAGACGGCTATGGGTAACAATTACTTTGCCGTCATTTATTCTTTTTGTGTTAGATATTTTTATGTGTTGTTTTTATGTATTGTTCCCTTAGTTTATTCTTTCTTTTTTGTTTATCTGCATGTGGGTGTGTACAGAATCCTCTCGAGGCCTTATTTATTATCGTATTTTACTTTATGTGCGGCAGCGGTGCAGCATATTAGCATACACAACTAGCTTTCAAATGACCCATTCGAAAAGGAATATATAGATTTTAAACTACTCTCTCTAAATGTTCGGGGGATTCGTTCGTCCACCAAGAGGAAAGCACTCTTCACTTGGCTTAGTGAGCGAAAGTACGACATAATCTTCCTTCAAGAAACTTACAGTACTGCCGAGATTGAAGATATTTGGAAGACACAATGGCGAGGTAAGCTTCATT
Organism: Oculina patagonica; assembly: GCF_052425735.1. Classification (NCBI taxonomy): domain Eukaryota; kingdom Metazoa; phylum Cnidaria; class Anthozoa; order Scleractinia; family Oculinidae; genus Oculina; species Oculina patagonica. The sequence continues at coordinate 5,875,638 of NC_135768.1, forward strand.
TTGCACATGGCTCTAATCGTAGTTGCGGGGTGATGATTTTAGTGAGAAGTGACCTAGATCTTGATCTTAAATCCGTCAAGTGTGATGATGAAGGCCGCTGGATTATAATGGAAGCTGAGGTACAAGGTTCTTTGTTCTTGGTTCGTTAATATTTACGCTCCTAATAAGATCCAAGAACAATGCAGTTTTTTTGATAATTTAAACAAGGATATTGAAGATTGTGTTGTTAATACTGAAGAACATAGTATAATTCTCGGGGGAGATCTCAATGTCACATTCGAACCTGATCTTGACTGTTCTGGCGGCAAACCTTTTAAAAAAGAATCCGTCAAACATATACAAGATTTGTGCCTAGATTTTGATTTAGTAGACATTTGGCGAATAAGAAATCCGGAATCTAAACGCTTTACGTGGAGGCAAAGAAATCCTTTTATTCAAAGAAGACTAGATTACTGGCTAATTAGCGATGCTTGCCAAGACGACATTGAGAGATGTGATATTATTCCTTCAATTAATTCGGATCATTCGGCAATCTATCTTCATTTTAATAGCATAGATAAACCGAAACACGGACCGTCTTTCTGGAAGTTTAACGCCAGTCTTACGGAGGATGATGATTTCATTAAGCTGATAAATGATAGCGTGCCCGTGTGGTTAAACGAATTTAATGAAGTTACAGATAAAAGATTGTTATGGGACCTCATTAAATACAGAATCAGACAAGTTTCAATAAAATATAGCAAAGAAAAAGCTCGTGAAAAAAGAAAAAAGATTTCTGATATTGAGACTTCTCTAAAACTAAGCGAAGAGAAGTGCAATGAATCGCCAACTGTTGAAAACCAAGAGGAACTTGAAATTTTGAAAACGGAATATAATTCTATTTACGAACGAATAGCAAAAGGTGCTATAATCCGATCAAAAGCTAATTGGTACGAGAGAGGTGAAAGAAACAATAAATACTTTTTAAATCTTGAATCGCATAAGAAAGCTAAAAGCTCCGTTCGCAAAGTCTTTAACAAAGAAGGAGTCCTAATTACAGATCCTAAAAAAATTTTGCAGGAAATTCAAAACTTTTATTCTAACCTCTGCAAACGTGACTCTCTCAGCCCATCTGAAGATATGCTAAACCCATTTTTAAATAATCCGGAAATACCAAAACTCTCCAATAATGATGTTCGTATATGCGAGGGAAAGCTTACGGTCGATGAGTGTTATAAGAGTCTTCAACTATTCGAAAGTAACAAATCACCGGGGAATGATGGTTTAACGGTCGAATTTTACAGAGCTTTCTGGCACACATTAGGCAATCTGATGGTAGACAGCCTAAACTATTCGTATGACTATGGCGAGTTATCAAATTCTCAGAAGCAAGCCATTATAACCTTAATTGAGAAAAAAGATAAAGACAGACGGGACCTAGCGAACTGGAGACCAATCTCTCTTATCAATGTAGATGTAAAAATTGGTTCAAAAGCTATCGCCAAGAGGTTAGAGAACGTGTTACCAAATATTATACACCACAATCAATCCGCATATGTCAAGGGTAGGACCATTTCTGATGCGGTTAGGACGATCGAAGATGTTATGGAATTCTCCAAGAGATACAATATTGAAGGGAGAATGATTTGTATAGATTTCAAAAAGGCCTTTGACACCGTAAGCAGGGACTTTTTATTTCGCACCTTGTCCGCTTTTGGCTTTGGACCATCATTCACACAATGGATCAATACATTTTACAACAACATCTCAAGTTGCGTTTTGAATAACGGCTTTTCTACTTCATCATTTGCTGTTGAAAGAGGAGTAAGACAAGGTGACCCTTTATCAGCTCACTTGTTTATCATTGTGTTAGAAATCTTATGTATTAGTATACGTAACAGTAAAGATATCCGTGGTATTAAAGTAGATAACGAAGAAATCAAATTGAGCCTTTTTGCAGATGATTTGACTGCTTTCCTGAAAAACAATCTCTCTGTAAAGAACTTTCTAAAACTCATAGACGAATATGGAAATTGTTCTGGCCTGAAGATTAACCATGATAAGTCGGAGATATTACTTTTAGGTAATCATGGCTATACTGTACAGGAAGATAAATCCGTTCCAGGTAATTTAAAAGTTAAAAAATCGGCAAAAATCCTAGGAATACACTTCTCCTACGCCTCACAACTCAAACAAAAGTTAAATGTCGATGAGCTGATGAATTCTATTAAACAAAAACTGCGAATCTGGAGATGGAGGGATCTAACTATCATTGGAAGAATCCAAATTGTTAAAACTTTTATCATCCCTATATTTTTATATCGAGCCAGCCTGATCTCAATAGATAAGGAATTTGTTAAAGAGATAAACAAAATCAGTTTGTTTTTGACTTTATTTGGAAGGGTAGGGACAAGGTCAAGCGTCTGGCCCTTATTAGTGAGATCGAAGATGGAGGACTGAAAGCACCACATTTGGATTCTATAATTGAAACGCAAAGGGTCCTTTTCTGCAAAAAATTAGCAAGTGATCAACCACAGAGTTGGAAAACAATTCTCCTGCATTATCTGAGACCCGTAGGAGGCAAATTTGTTCTATGCTGCAATTATGATTTGAAGAAATTGCCAATAAAGCTGCCAACATTTTACGAGGAATGCTTCAAAAGTTTTGCAAAATGCTCGGCAACAAATTACGAAAGCGTGCAGGAAATAAAAGATCTTTCAGAAACCATTTTATGGAACAATAAATTTATTTGTATTGAAGGCAAGTCTGTGTATTTTAAAGCACTAGCAGAAAAAGGAATTCTTAGAATGAGGGATTTGATTTCCGAAAACAATGAGCTTATCTTAAAAAGCAACTGCAAATTGAGAGAACTGAATATCTCGCCATTAGATGTCTTTAGGCTTGTTACACTAATAGATGCTCTACCAGTAGAATGGCGTGAATCATTAAAAACGTTTGTATATAAAGGTGATGAACCTTTTTACATGCACGATGAGATAAAAGTAATTTTAAATGGACAAAGCGTTTTAATCAAAACAGTGGTTTCCAAATCTGTCTACAAGGAACTTCGGGATAGAATCATCACCCCACCAACTGCTCAACTGAATTTTAATGCGCGATTTATAAATGATGTCTTAGAATGGAAAGAAATCTACGCCTTGCCTTTTCGCGTTGCATTGGATACAAAACTGCGTGAATTTCAGTATAAATTACTTAATAGGTGTCTTGTGACAAATATCCTTTTATACAAAATTAACGTCGTACAATCTCAAGCCTGCTCCCTTTGCGGTGAAATCGACGAGTCCCTAGAGCATTTTTTTGTGTCTTGCCATTACTCAAAGAATTTTTGGGCTGAGGTTATCAAATGGCTTGAAAATCTTGACATAAAGATTAAACAGCTTTCTGACAAAGATATAATGTTTGGCATTCTAAAGTGCGAGGATGAGTTATTTGTTAACCACATTTTATTAGTCGCCAAACAATATTTATATTCTTGTAGACAAAGTAAATCTTTACCTTCAATAAGAGTATTAAACTCAAAGATTACATTGATTTACCAAATAGAGGCAATGATATCAAAATCAAACAATAAGTTGTCAGCTCACAATAAGAAATGGAGCAAATATAAAAATAAATTAGTATGCAATCCTGCACCGTTAGCCGCAAATTAATAATATTATTGTAGAATAACATTTAAAACTGATAAATGAACTGAGGACTCTGTGTCAACTCCGATTAATTTTGTAGTATTTGTATTGTCTGTTATTGTTTAGTAAAGTAGTTTATAGTGTGGTAATTAAAATATTGTATTTTATTTTATTATATATATATATATATATATATATATTTTTTTTTTGTTGTAGTGTTTGTAATAGTGTTGTAACTTAAACATTGTATGTATTTTTTTGGAAACTAATAAAAATAATTAAAATACAAAAAAAAAAAAAAAAAATAACCATCGGCCACCGCGCCTTACATACTTTCAAACGACGAATTAAAACGTTGAAATACAATCTAAGCTTTCTCTTTGCTTTCAGGTTTACTTCCCGGTCCCTCCAGCTACCTCACCGATTTCCCAAATGTTTTTGTCTCTGCGAATGGAACGAACTTCTACGAACAGTGTTTTCCCAGTGGATCTGTTAACTTCGGATTTTCCTGCTTGGCTGCTCATTGGCTGAGCCGAAAGCCCTGCAACTTGACAAAAGCATTGCTGCATTGTTTGTCTGAAGTCCCGGATGAAAGAAAGGAGTTTAGCAGACAAGCCGAGAAGGACTGGGAACGGTTTCTCTTGGTTCGGGCTAGAGAACTTGCCACAGGTTGATCAGGTTTCTATTTAAGCAATAGAGTGTTTCTGTCGAGGAACTATTTAAACAATAGAGTGTTTCTGTCGAGGAACTATTTAAACAAAAGAGTGTTTCTGTCGAGGAACTATTTAAACAATAGAGTGTTTCTGTCGAGGAACTATTTAAACAATAGAGTGTTTCTGTCGAGGAAATATCGGCCGATAGTTGCCCCGCGGAAATTTGACGTTCTTAAAACAAATATTAGCCCGAAAAGTGAGGCTTCGAGGGCTAATATGTTAGTTTAAAAAAAAAATTTCCATGGGGCAACTATCAACCGATAGTTAGAGACAAAAAACACTCTGTCTTCTTTATTGTTTACATTTCTACGTGCCCATTCAAAAACGAGCATTTTAACTTTCTAGGATGAAAGACTTAAAAGACAAAATGTAACAAACGAAACAAAACCAGACCAGAAATCCACTCAATATGGTTACAAAAAATTTTCACGTATGAGTACTATCCATCCGGGTATTTTCCTCGGGCGGGCACTATGACTGATAGTGTCTCTCTGCGGATGTACATTATTGCGTCACGTGATCAGTTTAAACCAATCAGAATCGGAGAATATTGGGTGGCGAACTATAACAGCATTTAGAACATTTGTCTACCCTTATTAATTTTCTGTAGTCAGAATTTCTGCAAAGATGTCCACAGACCCCCCTCCCCCCCCCAAAAAAAACGGAAAATCAACCAAATTGTTCGTGAAAGTAACAAACATTTTTCTCGCCGTAACCTGGACGCGGTAAACGTATCCATCAAGCAGAGCATTTATTTTCGCGGGACAGTACAGTAAACTAAAACTGACCAAGGAATTTATTGACCAGACAGGATTAATTTCTTCAGTAAGTGCAAAAACGCTTTCTGACCAGGTCGGTTTTCACTAGCTCTGTTACCGAGGGGTCACTGAGTGAATTCTTCTCCTCCTTTTTTTTTCGATTTCTTTATAAAAGGAGGAAGACTGGCTTTGATTGTTTGTGGGAATGAAAAGGAAAACAGCAACGTCATCAATCACAACAAGAACGAAGTTGCTCCGCCCGTTTCCGTAGCCTACCGTGCATTGTACAAGGTTTGGGAGAGCATGGCAAAAGACGACATCATTACAGAGGTAAAATAAAGCATTTACAATACAAGCTTATTAATCACAACCAGTGTTATTTTTTCCCTTTTTAAAAATTGTCTAAATTAAAATAAAAGCGACTGATGATCATTACGAGGGGGCCGAATAGGTTCGCGGATCGATGGATTAGGCCCTTAACCCTATTCAGACCGGGCTTTTTTGGACCTTCTCGGACCGGGGGGGGCTTCCCCCCCCCATGTAACTTCCAGAATATTTAAGCAATCACAATGAAAGTTATAGGATGTATAGTATGTCCGAACATCTTTCTTTTGGTATACGTCACGTGGGATGATGACGTCACATCACGTGACAATTACACCATGATGTCAAAACAGCCGCCATCTTGGATCCGCCATCTTGGCTTTCAAATTTTTTCCAAAATGCCAGAAAACTACCCAAAATTACTGCAAAGAACACAAAATCAATTAAACTGTGCTAAAAACCGTAAAAAGGTAAAAATTAATTGCATTTCAGTTAATTTTCATTAAAAGAAACACGAAAATTAATAATAAATACAAGCGAAAATAACGAACGACGTTTCGGTGACATCCTGGCACCATTTTCAAGTTAAAATTCATATGCGAAAGAAAGTTATTTATACTAAGATAAAGGTGTTATAATGAATAAATTAAGATAAAAATAACTGTTCAATGTTCATGTTCATTAACGAGAACAATGTCTGTTCAAGCCTAAACAAAAACCTTCGCACGAATTGAATCCGACAGAGTGTTAAGGCTCGGTTTCTTCATGCGAATCCACAACATTTCGTGGATCAAGCAATCGAACTTTCCCTGACATTTCTTCAAGATCTTAAAAATGTTGGTCAGGTCGCCAACTTTAGGGACGGACCATTATTTTCTTGGAGGGGGGGATGAAAAATTTTCCTCTGCAAACTTTTTTTTTTAGTTTATGCACCTCTGCAAACATTTTTTTTCGAAATTCTAACTATTTTTTGTTATACATATCGTGTTTGCAAACAATTTATTTTGTCTTTCTAGGCCGTGCAAACAATTTTTTTCAATATTTTTCATCCCCCCCCTCCAAAAAAATAATGGTTCGTCCCTTATCAATTAGGTGTTCATTTTGAAGGTGTTTTTCAGTGGCGGAAAATCGGTGTTCCTCAATGCGCTTATAAAGGTGACGTCTGGTGTAACCGACGTATTCTGCATCGCACAGATCACATACATAGTTATAAACAACGCACTTTTGATTTATTACAGGTGGTTTTGACTCCTGTAATTTGAGATCATCGCCAACTTTTCGGCTTCTAAAAACCGGCTGCAGTTTGTGGTCAAGTTTGTTAGTCAAGTCCGAGAGTTGTTTCTTTACTATGTCCGCTTAATACTGGTCCTTGAACGGCAGGACAATGCGGTAGATATTCTAGTTTGAGGCGTCGATCGTGTGTCTTGTGACATCGCTGAATTAACGAAATGGGTGATGGTGGAGTTGACAAGAGAATCTGGGTACTTGAGATTAGAAAACATCAGTTTAAGGCGTTCGCATTCTGTTGTGAATAGTTCCCATGTTGATGACAGGCGGTAAGCACGGTTTAGCATGGTTTTAACTAAAGGTCTTTTGTAGCGGTTGTCGACGTGACTTTGGTGGTGTAAGAGCAGACCAGTGTTTGTTGGTTTACGGTAAACACTTGTTACCAGCTTGCAGCCCTTCTTGCATATCTCAATGCCCACAAATGGCAGCTTACCATTTGACGCGATCTCCATGGTGAAGGATATAGATGGTTGACAGTTGTTCAAAGTCTTCAGAAAGGTTGAGTAGAAAGGCTCAGATAAATAAAGAAAAGCTAGCGATGAGGCCCATTCTATCCACCAAAAGTACTTACAACTTCGCCCTCGCGAGATGGGTTGATACTTTGAGCGGATTCGCGGCTTTCAAAAATACAGCGGATCGCGGATTAGCTGAGAATTTTGGCGCAGATTCCAGACTCTTAATGCCAGGAGCTCTGATCTGGATAGTAAACGAAGTCCGGATCATTTTTGTCGGTTTTCGTCAACATGTTGGCGAACTAAAATTGTCGCAAAAACAAGCAATAAAACGAAACTTCCCTCGAAAGAAAATTGGCATAAAAAACAGCATCGACCGTAAGATGCAGTGACACAATACCACACAAAGTTTTCATATAATATATTGCGTATTTGAACGAAAATAGTGACGGATTTACGGATTTGGCCCAAAAAAATAGCACGGAACGGCTTATTGATGTTCTCCTATGAATAGCCCCTCTCATTTTGCAATTCTTAGTTTACGCACATAATAAATATCTCAATAAAGCAAGCTCATAATTGTTTTTCTACCACAGATTGAATTGAAAGGAATGACCATCCCTGAATACTTCAGAACGCGTGAGGAACTGATAAAGCCATTCCTGTCAGACGAATCACCGGTCCGTAAAGCAGGTCTGACTCTTATCTCCATGGAGACAAAGGAGTTTTCATTACCAGAAAAGAAACTATGGGAAGAAACTGGAGACGCCAAGCTAGTGGCAAGAATGCTGACTCAGCAGACACGCGCGTGGAGCAATTCGTTTTTTTTTACCAAGTAAGATGAGCGGCGAATTAAAGGGACTGTGTCACGGCTGAGTAAAGTTTATATTTTTAAGTTTTGCCAAATACTTGCTATGAAACTACACGTTTGCAAAGAAATTAGTCCACTGGATCCAAATGACAAAACTGTAGATTAATTGCAACCAAATGTGACTCCCGGGCGTTAGAATTTAAATCTACAAGCAAACGAGACTAACTTTGAAAACTGTTCAGCCCAACAATACTTCAAAACCCATATTGCAATCCGTTTCGATCTTCGTCAGTTTTGGCCATCCGTTCCTTCTTTTGTATTTGTTGTGTTATTGAAATGTCCTTTCATTGTTCTAACAGGTTATTTTTATAATTTTACTGAAATTTGTTGGCCATTTCCGATGCCTAAATTGTCTAAAATCCGTGACACAGTCCCTTTAAATATATAGAGTATATTACACGGTGGCAAGAGGATATAAATTTTATGTTTAAGTGGCAAAAACAAGATATTGTTTTTGCCACGAGAACATAAAATTCATATCTTTGAGCCAATGTGTAATGTTCTTTTTATTATATAGACAAAAAAAACAGAAGTGTCGAAAGCACAAACCTTTAATATGTAAACTCTAGATTTTGCACTTCGGCGGCTGGAATTTCGAGGAATTTCTCAAATATCTCTCCTTTGGTTTACTTTGCAAGAAACTCCTTGAATTGTTTTGAGTCATGTGAAGTTTCCTTCTTCATATCTGCATTTTCCTGCTTCTTAGTGAACGATTTAAAGTCGGCTTCAGTGAACTTAAAGGGACACTGTCACCAGTTTCACTTCAAAAACTCAAGAGCCTAAAGACATATGGAAACTACAAATAGTGGTCCAATTTTGTTAAAAATCACCATGCAAGTGTACTGAAGCAATAAACAAGTGATATTATTGTGATGCCATCAGGAACTTTAGATCTCAACTTGAAAAAATCAGGCTGATTTTTTTCAAGTTTTGTCATTGTGGACTGGAAAAACACCTAAAAATGATTATGACTCCCATCTTCCTTCAACAACAATTTACTTTATATCTCCATCTAGATGTACTAGGTGCATTTCATGTACGAGAAGACCTATTTGCCAATTTTAGTACAGTCCGACCTCTATTAAGCGGCCACCTGCTAAGCGGCCACCCTCCATTAAGCGGCCACTTTCCAAAGTCCCGATTTATTTGTCAGTATTTGATACCTCTATTCAACGGCCACCTCTATTAAGCGGCCGCGGCCACCTTTTTGCTGTCGCAAGTGTAGAATTTATATGGGTTTTTACCTCCATTAAGCGGCCAGCAAATTATCTTTTTCAAGCGAAATGGTGAAATATCTTGAGCTAAATTTTTCACGTACTAACTGTTGATGCAAAAAGGCCTAAGAAACTTGTCAACGATGTTTTGCATATTTTTTTGTACATTGTCAACCCAAAGAAATAATGTGCATTTCAACTACGTGCCCTCTGTGTTAGAGCTAGAACCGTGGATGGGCTGGAAATGCACTTGATGTTTTGTTACAATGAATTTTGGATTTATCTTCATATATGTTCACTTTTTAAAAGCATTTTGCTATATATAGAGTCAATAAAATCATGTTTACTGCCATTCCTATCCAATTTATATCGTACCTCTATTAAGCGGCCAACCTCTATAAAGCGGTCACTTTTCAAAGTCCCGAGGGTGGCCGCTTAATAGAGGTCGGACTGTACTTTCCACCGAAAAGCATTAAAATCCCCGTGACAGTGTCCCTTTAACTTCTTTATCACTCGCCATCTTTCAACCGGCGTTTGGCAAAGTTTGGCAATCGTGCAATAGCGCGAAATGACGTATTTTTTGGAAAATACGCCACTATATTCAAGTTGTCGCGGATGTAATTTCATTTGAATTTTATCAGTGGTCTATTTTCCAGTAAAACACTCGCGTCTATATAATAAAACGTTGCCCTACATATCCAGTTTTTCTGTAACAGCTTTTTTTTCTCTAACAGCACTCGATGACCAGCGTTATACTTCAGAGAAGAAAAACGATATTCTGAACGAATATTTCTACCGTTTGGAGGCAGAGCTGTCGCGTTCTCCAGAGTATTACATGCCGAACACGCTTTGGAATGCATTCATTATTATCGAAAAATCAAAATCTTTAAAAGACAGAGAACGACCTTGTACAATATCATAAACAGCACCACATGAAAGTCAGTACTACTCCTGAGGGGGGGGGGGGAGGGGAGGTACTCCTTTAAGTGGCCTATACAGGGAGGCTTCCCCCGAAAGTGGTACCTTTTTCAGGCTGTATGTATATAAAAAATAGGGATTTCACGATTTGGAGTATGCAAAAAAGTTATGGCCTGGAAAACATTCATTTAGGTAATTAAAAAGTCCTTTCAAAATATCTCTGGTCGCTTGCTCCAGAGAAGAGACGACGTCTCCTCTCGGGAGCAAGCGACCAGAGGGAAACGTCTGGTATTCCTTTCTTTTTCTCGTTTTTTACAGGAATGCTGAGAATATCACTATACTGACTGTACCATTCCATAGCTGCGCTCATTAAATGAACATTTTAAAGGATCGAAGAAGTGCGAATTGCTTCTTTTGAACGAATTCATGGACTCCTGACCAATGACGTTCCCTCAGCCCTCGCTCCCTCCCCCTTTCTCTGACCAGAAGAAAACAAGATTGGCGTGTCACTTAATTGTTTGGGGATGAATAGTCTTTGAACGTATTACAGCATGCAATACAGGCGTATTTTGGACGAAGAAGCGCTAATTATTCCGTGGAGTGAAATGATAAGCCGTCATCTTGAAATGGAAAACGACAGAGTGTCAGGCCGGGCGGTGTTTGACATTTGTGGACTGCAGACTATTGAGAGCTTACCGTAAACTGGCTAACTGGGTTGCTATGTAGGCTAACCGGAGTGTTATTCAGGCTAACCTGAGCGCCATTCAGGCTAATCGGAGTGAAAGTCTGCAAGTCTGCAGTCTGCAGTCTGCAGTCTGCAAATGTCAGACACCCTGGGTTAGGAGGGTTTGGGCGGACAAGGGAGGGAGAGCTTGCGTTTTTTAACCCTAGCGCCTGCCAATTAAAAACGCTTTTGAACTCTTGCACTACAACGTAAGCATGTTGTAAAATGCAAGACAAGGTCAGGTGTAGGGAGCTTATAACGGAACAAAATCATCATTCTTTAAGAATTAAATCTTAAAAAGCGATGGACCAGCAACCCATCTAGAGGGAGAGGGAATAGCAATACTCCTAGTTAATCCATACAATAAAACCGGGACAAACTCCTGCAACGCGGGCCAGTTTGGCCCAAGCGCTAACTGTCCAAGTTTCTTCATTCCTTCTAATTTTAATAAACGGCACGCAATGCATGCAGAAGCGATCACGTTTCACAAGGGGGTATAATTTTCAGGAAATTTGTCAAAAAATAAACGGAAATAAAAGTAACTGACAACTTCTGTGTTGAATGATTATTCAATTGCAATAAAAGTTACGTTATCTTGTAGCGTCACATGCGATCCTACGATATACGATAGAGCAAGGTCAAACACTGTTTCGTTATATTGTTTACACCGGCCCTTTGTATTAAAAGAATGTAGAAATTTCTGTTTACTAATCTAATAGAACTCATCAAATATAATTTGTCTCTTTCGGTTTATACATTGCATTAGCCCTTTCTAACTGCTCGGGAGTATTTTGCTTTGTGTTCTACGCCGCGATTTTCTCTTGAGTTAAACTTGATTTCTTTTCACGTTTATTCACATTTGTTCACATTTATTCCCGTAGTTAGTACCCAGTCCTATTCGGTTCTATTGATCGGTCGAACGCGCGCGCAACTTAAGCGCGCAACAGACAAAAAGATCACGACTCGTCTCCAGTCGTCTCTTAAGGTGGATTTCCACTGACGCGTAAATATTTACGTACGTAAAACGTGGGTAAAAAAAGATGCGTAGGCAAATTTCCACTGTCGCGTAAAAAGTAATAAAAAGCGTTTCTTTTTTACGTGCGTTGAACGTACGTAAATGCCCGCCATCCTGAATTATCAAGTTGGTGAATAGTATAAAATCCTCACTGCATACTCATTACCTCATCGCATAAGATTAAGTTATGGGAAGAGTTCGCGACTGCTGAGGCAATAGGCATGCAACTAGGATAAAACGTGAAATTCTGTCAACCGCCACCAGGGGAGGTGGGTGGGTCGCGAAAGTTGGCCGTTGTGCCGGAGTACCGTTAAAATGACCACGTTTCAAGCGAAATGACAGGATTTATACCCTTAGACCGCAAAGCATCAACACCGCAACAAGCATGCGCCAAAACGAAGGAATTCGAGCATATAATTAAAACTTCTGCTATGAGCTAATTAATTATGCAGTGAAAATAGAGTGTTATTGGCGGCCATATTGGAGGAGTGAAACAATAAATTGTTTTTCCTTTGGGAAAAAAATCATTAACATTTTTATGCAAATATCTTGTTGTTTGACTCTTCCAATATGGCTGCCATGAAAACACTTTGTACCACACGCTAGTAAAAGAAATGCGTGAATATGACCAAGAGGCATTTTATAAATACTTCCGAAAGACACCATCAAGTAAAAAAAGATTTGAGGCTACCCTCCCAGATTGCCGGTTCAAAGCCTACGTGACCTGACGCCAGGCGTTTTCTTGCACTACTGCGTTCGTGTAATTTGGTTCTGTATAGTCAGTTCTATAGATTATTGCTGGAAATGTTCGGACTTTCTCGATGAGAAGTGCTTCTACATCTGAATGTTTTCCCATGTAAATCGACGGTGATTTAAAACAAAATGGTTTTCACAAGGTCAGTGGTGTCATGTGACAAAATCGAAAATTATGATTGAGTAAATCGCTGCGTAACCGCAGACAGCTGCGAAAAAAGTTGAACTCAGTTCAACTTTTATGAAAACACTCGTGATCGCTACGTGCGTATACGTGCGTGTATCGTACGTAAATACCAAGAAAAAAACGTGGCATTGGAAATTGGACAACGTAAATTCGACGCACGTAATCGCGCGCGTAAAATTTCATTTTTACGTACGTTTACAATTTTTACGTACGTTAACATACGTCAAGAAAAACGCTACAGTGGAAATCCACCTTTATGCGAAAATTGCAAGACGCGAGGGATGACTCTTCTTCCTTCCCATGATTCCCTCAGTAGACTCGCGACGGACTCAAAAGACGACTGGGGACGAGTCAGCAAACGTACAGGTCCGGTCCACTCGACTAATGACATTAAGCGATGACGCCATAGCTTAAAAAGGAGCAAACCTTTTTCAGGACTCCAGTGTTCTACAACAAGTTATACCATAACCGAGAGAATTCTCGCGCGCTGACTGGTCCAAAGTTTTGGTCGATGAGAGTATAGACCATGAAAGTGACGTCAGATCACGCCACGCACACGCGCGGGCTAGAAATTTCATCTTGTTTTGTTTGAATCAAGTACGCATTTGGTTTCGGAATTCAGGATTGGACTTCTACTCAAGTGATCTATCGAAAGAAAATTTAACAGGCTTTGTTTAACTAAGAAGAACGGTGCTAGCGAACCGGCAGTCAACTCAGCAAACTGTTGACGTTCAGTGCGGAAAGAGCGCTAACAAGATCTTCAGAAAGAAAAATCATCTTGCTCGCTTCTAGCGATAGGCACACACTCAACGAGAGAATAAAAGGTAATTTAAATTGTTATTCTTTGAATTCTTGTTCTTCTTCTTTTGCATCATTACCGTTTTTACGTGTCGGGAATCTAAAATGTCCAAAACTTTGCAGTGAAACCACTCGCCTAACGGCTCGTGGTTCCACTTGAGTTTTGAACATTTTCTGACGTCATTTCTATGGTCTATAAGAATGTAGACCATGGAAAAATGTGGTCAATTTGTTAAATAATATTATTGAGATGATAGGGCTCCCACCCCTCCCTCTTTTTAGGACAAATTTTGCCACGCGCTATCTAGTGATTAATAATCTTTACCTTGACCTATCCGTGGTTTGTTAAACCAACGAAACATAGAAATTAGCCATAAGTGCGAACCAACTACCGTAAACTTAAAAATGAAAGCTGACTTGAATAGCAAAAGCACATTGATGAAATTGTTTTGTTTTATATCATCATGTTCAGAGAGTTTTAAATACCATGCAATATTTTTAGATGTGCACCTTTCAGATTTTAATTAAATCCTTTAAGCAAAACTAATCCGGAGCTACCGAAGTTGTTAATGCAGGTCAGATGCATTATTTTATGTTATGGACGAAAAAAAGGCTCTCAGCACTCTAGGACGCTTTTGAAATGCAAAAGTTGTTGTTAAAATCCGCCCGTTGGTCGGTTAGTTCGGTTCAGTGAGTTGTTAAGAAATCTCTGTGACAGGTCAAACGTAGCAAAGAAAGCTTAATTTCTTGACTATTATATTTTGTTTCATATTGGTAACGACAGCATAATAATTGACGTCGACAAATACTTATTGACAAATGACCCGATAACCTCCCACTCGAGATCCCACGCAAACCGCAGCGCAAACGCAAACGCGGATGTCCAGTTAATGTAAAGTTGAATTTTTTTAATACGGACACCAAAGTGCGTCCGTATTATGGAAGTGTCCGTATGACAGACTGGTGGAGTTTGTATGAATTTTTGGTCTCTTTGAGATGATGTGAACTGTCCATAATATTAAAGCTATAATAGAAAGGTGTCCGTATTATAGAGGTGTCCGTAAAGAGAGGCACACCTGTATTACACTTCTACCTAGAATGCAATCTAATTCTTATAATGACACGGTGTTTAAATTGTAGCCTGCGGTTCTAGCCCCTTCACTAGGGAGCTAAAGCAAACCACAACCGCAACGGCTACGGGAACGTCGCTAAACAAAGGATTTAACGAGTTGTACAATATCGAACAATAGCTCTGCATATGCGTTATAACTTTTGGTACATTTCTTAACCGTCCTCTGCAAAACAATAATGTGAAATAACCAAATTCCGCGCAATCTGGAGGACGTGAACCACTACAGCGAATTTGTCAAGTTTCTATTAGGAATAGCGAAGCGCGCGAGTGACGTCAAGACTCAGACAAACAAACCGGAATGGCGGATGATCTGAGGTTTCTTCATATTGATCGAAATGAAGCGGCTAAAACTTTTCTGAAACGAAAACTTCGCTTACATTCCCTCTATTAATTATGCAATCTATTTTTAGACCTCGCGCGCTTTGGTTGTATAGCCGGCTGTCTTAACATATCGAGCTGCGGATACTTCTGACATCAAAAGACAGACTAAATTAATTTAGATAATCGCGAGATTCTTAAGTAAAATATAAATTCATTTTTTAATTGACGTTCTCGTCGCCGTCGCTGTCTCCGTCGTGGTTGCTTAAACTCTCTATTATTTCTGCGGTTTAGCGGGCAGCGCAAGTCATAATCACTATTCTGATTCATGCGCACAGATAATTAGATTCAGACGACAGGGTTACAGTATATATACAAGTTCTTTCTCCGCCACGATTGAGTATGAATCAGGACAATGAACAACCGATTGTACCCGGCGGTATGTTACCTGCTCAAGCGACAGTGGATGCGGTTGGATTGGATCGACCATCAACAACAGCGAAGATTTCCGCTGCAAAGTCTCCAAGCAATGTCAGCACATCCAAAACTACATTACAGGTAATCGTCTTACCGTATTTTGCCATTTGAACGCACATTTGCACGTACATAACAATTGGGAGAGCTATAACATGCATGCGCGAGTGTAAAAACGCCTTGATTCTCGTTGAAAGGTACGGTTTGCCGGAAAAGTTTGCTATCGCGTGCGTTATGTATGGCTGGAGCATAACTTTCCTTTGATTCCATGATATACCTTATTACATGAAATTTTCGCGACACGTAAATTTCGCGATTTTGAGGTGCGCATATTTCGCGACACTTAAATTTCGCGATTTTGCGAAAATTTTGTATTTTGAAGACACAATTTACATTTTCTCAGCAATATTATTAAACATGCCCTTGAATTAAACAAAACGAGTTCATTAAAGGAACAATAACGTCAAATTAACAAAAACGCGGACTAAATCTCGCCAATAGCAACAATAGAGCAAGAGCAGTTCTCACAATGTCTACAAGTGGGTCATGCTTGTTCGTGCATGAGTTACCATGGTTACTGTTCTTGAGTCAATTGACGACAACATCCATTTACATTGAAAATTCCTTCCTTCAGTGGTACTTAACTTACTCTTTCTTGATTATTGACATAATGTGAGTCAATTAATTTTCGCGTCACTGTTTTGTTTGCGACACTGTAGGAAGTAGCAAGGGTTGACAGGCCGCACAACTTCTACCCTTATGAAACATTTGAAACCTTTTGTATTTTTGCTCTAACGAGTATAAACTTCAAGAGAATGACACCCTGTGTGTTTTTAACGGGCGATATATGTTATAATGTGAGGAGGCTTATTGTTTAAACTCTAACAAATTTACAGAGGTGATGTTTGATTTCCTGTCGGGTTTACACCCTGTGGAGCTTAAAACACCTTCGTAGATTTGCGATATTTATGTTAGTTTGTTTAGCTCGTTTATGTCGCAAGACATGTTTTCGGATAAATTTGCCCAGTGCGTCCGGGCCCTTATTGTTCGCGTCACTTTAATTTCGCGATTTTTTTGGCAGTCGCGAAATTCGCGAAATTAACGTGTCGCGAAAATTTCATCTAATAAGGTACTAATTGTAGTGTATAACAAGTCTACTAAGGCAAAAATTCGAAACACGGAAACACTGTACTACAGTAGAATCCCGATTTCTAGAACTGCCAGGGGAAACAAAAAATGCTGTGAAAAATCCATACCCGGTGAACCAGGGGCAGTAAGTGGGGGTGAGGGAAACGCGAATCTGCGGGGGGAAAGTTCGGCATAGAAAAGTTAAAGCGATTGAAAGGTGCCCCTGGGAAAAGAGTCTTACCAGGCCAGTTCCAAACAGCTCTCTGAATACTGCCTCCTGATTGGGCAGAAAAGTTCTTTGTAGTCCCTTTGTATTATTCTGCCCAATCGGCGGCCTGCAGGTCTACATTCTTTTTTGTGTGTTCCAATACAAAGTACATACACAAATTAAACCAGTTCGCGAGGATTTCGCTCGAGAAGGAAAAAATTTCGGCTAGTGCCTTACATGGTCGAGAAAGTAGGAAGGTTGACGGCCATTCCTACGGTGAAATGTCGGATGACAGGATGTCCTCTCAGCCACATAAATTTATTATGCATACTATAAACAGTTCTTTGTTCAGAGCCTTTGGGACTGCAACGCTTTGTTCAAATCATTTAATTATAAACAGTGTACTTATTATGGTTCTTCTAGTTCAATGAGTCCCTGAATGGGTTATTTTTTTTAAGTAAAACCAGTGAGCAGCACGACTGCGAACTACTTGAGTTGTAAAACTTTTTTATTTTCTCCTACGCGGGGCCCACATGCAGTTTTAGCTAAGGCCCCGTCCACACTGACCGGGAAAATTTGAAAACGCATCTTTTTTTTACCCGACGGCCCGGATAGGCCAACCGTCCACACTGAAACGGCGTTTTTGGTCACCGAAAACGGAGCTTTTAAAAAACGCTCTCCAAAGTAGGTATCGTTTTCAAATTTACCCGGGTTAATGTGGACGGGGCTAGCCTGTTCCAGGCTTGTCAAACCTAGTTTATCTTGGTATTTCGTTTCCACAGACAGAGTTTATCGGTTCTGGAGCCGGCTACTTTACTTCCAAATTCTCGATTTCCGAGGAAAGCATCAAATATATCTCTCCATTAGCCATCGAGTCGATCAGGTCCATTCCTGTAAAGGCCGGTAATACATTTACCATCGCCGAGTATGGCTGTGCAGATGGAGGCACTTCGATGCCACTGATGTACGCATGCGTGAAGGAATTGAGGAAATTGTATGGAAACAACGTAGAAATTCACATTAACTATGAAGATAAACCAGAAAGCGACTTCAACTCGCTCTTTTATTTTCTCCAAGGTAAGAGAAAACTTATGAAATCTAATTATAAGAGGGGTAAGGTAAAAAATGTTTTGTCGCAAAGGATGGGAAAAGCAGATAGCTCATCGCTGGCAGCGTAGCATAAAGCGATTACAGGTATTGTTACACCCTCGGGTGGGAATCTGATATGATCCCCTTCTCCGGTCTTTCGTAAAGTCTGCCCCTTAGTTTGCAAAAGGCTTCCACATGTCATCACCTATATATCAGAGTCAGTCGACACATTGCCATTAAATTAATATTGATTTTAAAGTGTCCATCTCCTTTACCGGTTAACCTCCCAGTTCTGTAGTTCGTTTCTGTTTTGTCTTGTGAAAAGTGAAGTTTACATAGAGATTATAACGCATTGAGCATCAAATACACCTCATTTATACCTCTTATTAATCGAGTTCGAGGTCCGTACTGTAAAATACGGACCGAGTTTTTTCCCGTCGACGGGAAAAAACGAGGATCCGTATTTTACAGTACGGACCGAGAAAACGAGGTTAATAAGATATAGTTTATTATATGGCTAGTGCTTGGAGCCGATATAACGCGCGCTCTGATTGGCTAAGTGCAAGGGCATTATTCTCCCGTAATGCCCACGGGCCGATTACGGATTATGCAAATTAGAAACTGAAAACATAACAAAATGCAATTCAAAGACCACATTGTTTCTTTTTACTGAAAATTGCTGCCGCTTAAGATGACGAGTGACGGTGAACACTCTGAGGGTGAACTTATTACCCTGACGAGCTTGAATTTTAGGCAAAAAGTGAAGGTACAGCGTTAAATTACGAACGAGATGGTGCCGGACAGAGCGAAGGAAATAGCCAAGAAGAAACTGAAACTTTCATCAAAGAGCGAAAAAGTAAAAACACAACCAAGAAAACTGCCAGTGACATGAAAACATTTCAACGTTATTTATCGTCAAATGTAACTACTGGGAGCGTAGAAATTTTGGACTTACCAGCTGGTGATCTTGATCACTTTTTAGCAAAGTTTTTCAACTAAGATGTCCGCAAAATTTATGGCGATGAGGGCGAACTTGACACTCGATGACACGCTGTAGGGTTAACGATTACAGCGAAGCATTCAGTCGTTTCTTTCCGATAGTAAATCTCCATTCAACATTCTTCTATATAAGAAATTTGAGATGTTTCGTAAAGTTCTCGCAGTCAAGCGGTAGCATCAACAGATTCCCTCGCTGTACCACAAGCAAGTTTAAACCAGCTTCACTAACTTCCAGGAGCGTCATATGTAAACAGCCGAGCGGGTTTTGCTGGAGCAAACATCAGTAGTATTTCTGGTTGCCAGTTTCAGATCTTCAACGGCCCAGTAAAGATCATACAAGAATTGCACAAAAGTCGTAGATTTGTTATCGAAAGTGACAATGAAGACTGAAAAATTCTGAACAGTGCATTCTGCTACATGCATTTTCTTTGCTTTTACAAAGAGGCCGTTTGAAGCACTTCTTTGTATGCATTGAAGTTGTTTGGCCGTTGATTCTTGAGAATGTCGACGAAATTTACCTTGCCAAACTGTAACACAACTATAAATAACTTGTTTGATTGACTTTTTACGACTGTATAGTAATCATTTGTCTCGAAACTAAATATATTTTTTGACAGAGTACGCGTTAGTTCACCTGACTTGTGCAGTTTCAAATGAATGAACAGACAAGCGCGCGCATCACCGGATGTGAAGTGATCATTTCCGCTTGAATCAACTTTTTTAAAGCCATATAATAAACAACTTATTAACCTCGAACGTTCGGTCTTTACGGGAAATCTCAAACCTCGGCCTTGCCGCATTGACCTCGCTATCGCTCGGTCAATACGGCAAGGCCTCAGTTTGAGATTTTCCCGTAAAGACCTCACTCTCGGTTAATAAGTAGTTATTAACATATAATACGCGCGGGTATTTTGCGAGTTGCGTAGAATTGTTCCGAGCCTCGTAGGCGCGAGGAAAAATACTAGCAATGAGATTAATTATTCCACTATTATTTCAAGCCTAAAGGACGTAAACAATTCAAAGTTTGGATCGCTTTGTCCGGCCATTTTGTTGCTCCGCTTTCCGCCCTTATTTTTGCCCTGTTCTGCAGTGTATTAATGGCTCATTTTGCGCGTTGTCTTGATCTAATTTTGTAAAATGGCGTAATTGTGAAATAGTTAATGATTGTAAACGTATATCACAGGGAAATTCGCGTGAATTAAATGCATATATACATAACGTTTCGAAATATCTCGTTAATTTTATAACGCGTTGATTCTGTTTGCGTTGTTAAAAATGCTTCGTTATATTCCTGTTAAAAGGTATTTTGTATTTCTGAGCGAAGAGAGGAAATATGAGAGTAAAGTATGTGGTCTGAGAACACATCAAACCAGACAAGAAACTAACCGGAAGGGGTTAATAACCATTAACAGCATTAAGACACCGCCTTCCACACTAAAATCAATCTAAACTTCCTCTTTGCCTTCAGGTTTACTTCCAGGACCCTCCAGCTACCTCACCGATTTCCCGAATGTTTTTGTGTCTGCGAATGGAACAAACTTCTACGAACAGTGTTTTCCCAGTGGATCTGTAAACTTTGGATTTTCCTGCATGGCTGCTCATTGGCTGAGCCGAAAGCCCTGTAACTTGACAAAAGCAGTGCTGCATTGTTTGTCTGAAGTCCCGGATGAAAGAAACGCGTTTAGCAGACAAGCCGAGGAGGACTGGGAGCGGTTTCTTTTGATGAGGGCAAGAGAACTTTCGAAAGGTATGACAAAGCTTCTATCGATATCAATCCTTAAAGAAAGACAGAGGATTTTCCATTTTATAAACAAGAATGGGAGTTTTAGATGCAAGAAATGCTGTGGAAATACATGCACGAGAAATGCAAGTGTTTCCCCTTTTGAGCTTTGAGAGGGGTGGGGCGAGGCACTCTTTCAGTGTCGGGGGTGGAAGCGGAATCATTGGACTTTGGATATTCATGATTCCTGTCTTATTTTACCACGATGATTCATGATTCATTTATAAATTTTATTCAATATTCATGATTCATTTTCATTGTTTTCACCCAGCTTTCAAAATAACGTGTTACCAGTTTCTGTTGTTTTTCACTTACAGGCTGGTTGCGCATTCCGGTTCCCTGCTAACAGAGTCTCCTTTTCCAAGTGGAGACTCTTCTGGCACGAAAATATGCCGGAAGCCGATGTAAAATATTTTCAGTCATCAAATTATTTCTAAATATTCACTGTGGGTAACATACTTGATCACGGTAAAGTTAGTAAGGGATGAAGATGTGAAGCCAAGGGTACATTCGTGTTTCCATTGCTTTCCAATAGGGGGGTCTGGTGGCATGCTCCCCCAGGAAATTTTGAAAAATAAGATGCTCAGAAATGCGATTTCAGGCCATTTCTGGAACATATTTGCTAAGAATTTAGTAAAATGACCCATCAGTTTAATTTTTGTTACATTCTATATTCACAAGCACTCAATATCGATGGAAGCATTCATTTGTTATTCATGATTCTTTTGGCCATCTCCGTTATTCATGATTCCCAAGTTTTGAACACAAAGATTCATGATTCCTATCAATTTTACAGCTATGATTCATGATTCATGATTCCGCTTCCACCCCCGACTTTCAGTGGACTATACGAGGGTCTCAATGGGGTTAATTGTTAGTTGTAATATGGTCAAAACTTCAGCCGTAAAGAGTCATTTGACTTAAAACTTAATGTCGTGAAAATAGGCGACAAAATAATTTAAAATAAAGTAGGCTAGATTATTTTTTCATCCCAAAACGGTCCTAAGGCCTTAAAATATGTTTTTCGACAATATAAATTAACTTTTACCTTTTTACAACAATGAAAATTAATTTTTAACTTTTTTAAACAATGAACACTTCTGTTAACCGTTACGGAAAGAAATTAACCGTTAGTCGTAAAAAAGCCAAAATAGTAACCGTTAACCGTAAAAGCAACCACCCCATTGAGACCATCCTATACGGCCGAGCTACGCGTGAAAGGGGTACCTTTTTCAGGCTTGAAGTATATGACAGGGTACGAATTTCACTATTCAAATTATAAAAAAAGGTAGAAGAACATGATACTCAGGCTTTTATAAAAAAAAAGGGTCTTTGAAACATCCTTGAACAACGCATTTTAACGGCAGATACATTTAACTATTTTGAGTGGTTACTCCAGAAACGTTTAGAAATGGAATGCAGCACATGTACTGTACTACGGTATGTGCAAGGGGTACAAGTTTCTATGTAAGATATAGGGAGTTGCCTTTTCTGTCAAAAATTGTATATGAAATGGTAAGAGTTGGACCTCGGGGTGCAGCCTCACCGTGTGTGGCTTTTTTGAGGACCCATCGCCCCGATTTACAATAATTTATTGTTTATAGTACACCCAACAAAATAACTGGATTGTGATTGGGCGAGAGCAGTACAACTATTAATCCCATATTGTACTCCCTAGAGTACCTATTACTTTTCTATCCGAAGTTGACCCAAAGTCCTCCGAAGATTTATATTTCCGGGGTTGACCCGAAGACTTTCGATGATTTTCGAAATTCAAGACTTAGAAAGGTTTCGGAACTTTACTCGAAGAAATCTGAAGACGAACCGATGAGTTGTTGTATTTGTTATTGTAATTTTGTTGAGTATACTGTAAATAAAAATTGCACGACCTTCTCGTACATCTACCTAAAGGCTTGTGCAATTTTGAGAACTTTCAAAACATCACGAGTACCTATATATTCGCGAATTGTACGAGAAGGTCGTGCGATTTCGAGATTGTCTAATTGGCGTGGGTCGTGGGTCGTGGGTCGTGGGTCGTGGGTCGTGGGTCGTGGGTCGTGGGTCGTGGGTCGTGGGTCGTGGGTCGTGGGTCGTGGGTGGTGGGTGGTGGGTCGTGGGTCGTGGGTCGTGGGTCGTAGGTCGTGGGTCGTGGGTCGTGCGTCGTGCGTCGTGGGTCGTGCGTAACTGACACATCAAATTCATTATTTTTGCTGTTTCACATGCCATTTCACAACAGCGTTTTTCCCCCGTGGATTTCTAATGTATAAGCCTAATTACCAGCTATCTCTGAGCTTTCTCTGGATTTTAAATTTATCTAAAATGTGTGATGTTTAACATCCTTTAAAACATCCTCAAAGACCTCGGATGGAGCTGGTACGTTGCATGAGACTACCGATAGTTCGCAGCAAAACTGAAAAATCTTAAACAAACAAGAACACCCTTACAACGATTGCATCGACAAGGACAACTGTATTCAGTTTGGCTGATAAGCCGATTAGGTACTTCTAATCAGTAATGCCGCCATTTCATCTGTGTAAAATCGGAATTTTAACAAGTGACCACTGTGTGAATCAGTAGGAAATTAGTGTCGAAATATTTCCACTGGGTTTCTTGAGATATTTACGCGTAAAAAGTCTTTCACAGGATATTTGCAAAACGTATAAACGTTTTTATTTTAAAATAATGGTTTGCGATATAACTTTAGTCAGTTCAACAAAATTGAATGTTCATTTCGCTGCAGTGCTTGGCAGTGCAAGTTTGGATGTCCCTTTTATTTTATTAAACGCAACCTTTGATAGTGCATCTGAGCCTCAAGCTTCAAATGATAATGGGAGGTAAATCTCGACGCACCTTCACCGCAGTCAAACGTCTCAGGCAGCTTTTCTTTCTACTTTGGGTAATTTCGCTCACATTGAAGTTTCAGTATGCGCAAGTATCAATAAAATAGCTGGCGAGTGTAAACATATCAATATTCCCGTTTTTTTTTTCAGGTATTAGAGTGTTTTTATTTTTCAAATGTTTTGCATCTCAACCAAAGTGCTTTGACAAAATGGTGCAGACGAGTCAACATATCACCATTTTCAAACATTTTTTAAATAAAGCCCCAAAAAGTTAATCAATTGTCACGATACCGGTAATGTATCAAACTTGGAACCGTTAAAATCAAAACCTTATCTTTGTAGTACTTGTCTTGTTTTTGGCATATTTCGCACCTAGCTGCAAGTTCGGAATCCGAAACAGCAACATCGATTTGGCCTCGTGAAACAAAACTCTGTTATGCTAAAACCGGTGTACAATTATTAAGTCAGTTTAATAATATAAAGAGTTGACTTCCTTTCGCTATAGTCCTAGACAGTGCAAGTTCTGCAAATGCTTTCAGCAAACATGTACATTTCACTGGTAGGTAACGAACAACTAAAACCATTCTTTGTTTTTTTTCATTAGAGGAATAAAAAATTGGCCATGCACAGGGATAAAAAAAAAATCCATTTGGTGTTTTGTAGAAATCCCTAAAAGTTAAAAAAAAGACTCGAGCAGTTGTAACTTTTCCACTTAAAAATACCAAGAAAAGCCACGAATCTTTAAAAAATTATAGAATATATTAGCTAGGGTGACTTCCCTAATAAAATTGGAAAAACAATAAATTAATAACATGATCATCTACTCGAGACGGAATGAGGAACCACCAAGCTACGTACATGAAATCGTTCAATAAATTGGTTGTTACCAAAACGTTGCCGATCAGAAAATTCTTGGCAAGCAGCATGCACGCCAAGGTCAAGCAAATACTTGCAATTTTCGGGCCACTTCCGTAAAAATGCCCGGCAGATATGAAGGGAAAAAGCGAGGGGTGCGCCAGAAATGAAAAAAAGTATATTTTTGTTAATTAGAAAACAATATCCAAAAATAACAAATCGGTGAGAATGCTCCTTTACATCGTGGGCGAACTTGCCACGACCCACTGCCCACGACGCACGACGCACGACGCACGACGCACGACGCACGACGCACGACGCACGACCCACGACCCACGACGCACGACGCACGACGCACGACGCACGACGCACGATCCACGACGCACGACGCACGACGCACGACCCACGACCCACGACCCACGACCCACGACCCACGACCCACGACCCACGACCCACGACCCACGACCCACGACCCACCCACCCACGCTATTTATCCTGACCCTGCGATTTCCTATACTAATTCCAAACCTACTTTTATCAATCTTACTCGATCGCAATTTATGTATGTAAAGGAGGGTCTCAATGGGGTTAACTGTTAGCCGTAAAACGGCCAAAAGTTTAGCCGTTAGGCGTAAAAATTGGAAGATTTTAACCGTTAGCCGTAAAATATGTTAACCGTAAAAAATCGGTCTGTAATTTTAAATAAACAAAACTAGTTCACTTCATCGTCCCAGAATGGCCCCGAGACCTAAAATATGTTTTTCAATAATGGAAAGTAATTTGTAACTTTTTAACACAATGAAAATTAACTTTTAACTTCTGTTAACCGTTATGGAGATAAATTAACCGTTAGCCGTAAAAAAGCCAAAATTTTAACCGTTAACCGTATAAAAGCCACTACCTCAATGAGACCCTCTGATAGTATGGGTATCTTTTTTCCCTTGTTAACATTTTGTAAAAAGGTGGAAGGCTGGCGCTTATTATGTTTGCTGATGGAGATTACAACAAGAATATTGGTGGCAGTGTTTCGCGATTTCCACTTTACGATGGATTGTACAAGGTTTTGGAGGGGATGGAAAAAGACAACATCATCACAGAGGTAACATAATTTCCAAATTTTATTTTTCCCATATAAGAATGCAACGGAAGCATCACAGCCACAAAAAATACGTAGTACCACACGAAAGTACTTCTTAATAGCTTTCATTTAAATGGCCAGACAATTCCGTTTTGTCCACAGACTTTAAAGTTAGAACCACTTGTACACTTCAGTGCCACATGAAAGTACTGCTCAATAGCTTTCATTTGAATGATCACACACTAGGGTTTTATCCACAGACTTAAAAGTTAGAACCGCCTTGTACAGCATAATAAAAAGTACCACATGAAAGTACTGCTCACTGAATAGCTTTCATTTGAATGATCACACACTGTGGTTTTATCCACAGACTTACAAGTTAGAACCACCTTGTACAGCATATTAAACAGCACCACATGAAAGTACTGCTCAATTGCTTTCATTTGAATGATCACACACTAGAGTTTTATCCACAGACTTACAAGTTAGAACCACCTTGTACAGCATAATAAACAGTACCACATGAAAGTACTGCTCAATAGCTTTCATTTCGAGTGAATGGTCACACACGAGGGTTTCATCCACAGACCTTAAAGTTAGAACCATAGTACAGCATAATAAACAGTACCACATGAAAGTATTCAAATTTTCGCGCACAATGTGTAACACTAGAGATACCTAGCCCCCTCCCCCCGGGAAGGGGGATTCCCATATGAAAATGACGTGCTCGTCTTCTTGCTTAGGGGTGAAAATCACGGATTTAGTGTCGCTTAGTGTTCAGGACGTAATGGTCTCCTTAAGGGTTGCACCAGGCTCCTGGTTGCACGTAAAAAATAGTTTTAGTGGCATCTTTTAGGGTTCAAAAAAGCTTGGGCCACGCCCAGATTGGTTTTCTTTAGGGATTTGATTGAAAGTTATTGACGAGCATTCTCGTCCCTTCCATATGGGAGCCCCATAAATGATTACATGATTAAAATAAACGTACAGCTTACAATATACATCTACATTATCAAAGAACAAATTATGGTAAATTCTCTATAAAACACAGAGCGGCAAAATTATGAAATACTCTTCCAGAAAACTTAAGAAATCAGAAATCTTATAGCTCATTAAAAAATCTATTAAAGATATATATACAGTCAGAAGCCCATCCTGAAGTGTGATTCATTATAATTATTCTTTAATTAATTAATCGCGAAGTTGAAACTTTAAATGTAATGATAATGACAATAATAATAGTAATTGGGGATCTTCTTTTAAAAGCTCAGGAGAGCTTGCTAGGATCTCCTGCCATTGTAAACTACTGAATGTAATAGTTGTACTTTTAATTATGGGCGAATAAAGTTGAAAGTTGAAGCCCCCGGGCCCAGAGCCCTGAATATGGCGTGACACTAGCGTGACTAAATCCCTATACCCCGATCGCTTTCCTATCACAGGATGAGATAAAAGGAATGACCATCCCCGAATATTACCGGACTCAGGAAGAACTGGTCAAGCCGTTCGTGTCAGACGAATCGCCAGTCAGTAAAGCTGGTCTGACACTTGTCTCCATGGAGACAAAAGAGTTTCTATTACCAGAAACGAGGCTTTGGCAAGAAACTGGAGACGCCAAACTAGTGGCAAGAATGCTGACTCAGCAAACACGTGCGTGGGGCAATTCCATGCTATTGTCAAGTAAGTACTAAGAGCCAGGAGAAATTTAAGAGAATTCTATTAAATTTTCGCGACACGTTAATTTCGCGAATTTCGCGATTCAAAAAATAATCGTGAAATTAAAGTGACGCGAACATAAGTGTCGCGAAAATAACATGGCGCGAAAATTAAGTGTCTCGCATTATGTCAATAATCAAGAAAGAAAGAGTTAAGTACCACTAAAGGAAGGAATTTTCAATGTAAATGGGTGCTGTGGTCAATTGACTCAAGAACAATAATTCACGTACAGCATGAACATGACTGAAACTGCTGTGTTGTTCCTGCCGTTGCGTTTTTGTTAAATTTGACGTTATTTTTTCTTTCATAAAGTCATTTAATTTAATTTAAGGACATGTTGAATAATATTGTCAAGGAAATGGAAATTTTGTCTTACTCTAAAACGCGAAATTAAAGTGATTCAAAATACAAAATTTTTGCAAAATCACTAAAATTAAATGTCGCGAAATAAACGTGTCGCGAAAATTTCATGTAATAAGGTAGATTATGATCAGTTCCTTTCAGCAAAAAAAGACAGCGGAAAAATGGGAGCCTTAAAACTGAGGTTGAGGTGCGCGGGGAAGCGTTTCGCCATTGATCGCGTCAAACAACGAAAACTTGGAAAAAATTAACAAGGAATGTATTCTCAAGATGAAGTTATTATTTTCACTGCTCAAAGTTCGATACCTTTCCAGTATCCTGCTAGCGCTGGTCGGGCTTCTAGCCAGGATTTAAAAAGTGGGAGTCCAAAACTTTTATAATTCCTGACTTTGTCCTCATAGAAAAGCCTGAGGAGCATGCAAGGTGTTTTTCTGCAGTTATGAGTGCAAAGATATCTAAAGATTTCCAAATTTGCTAAGAAAACCTCCGTTTACAGTTATTCATATAAATGTTCTCTGAAAAGTGGCCGTCCATATGACTCCTGGACTCCCAGCTGGCTTAAAGCCTGCTGCTGGTTTACTAAATTTTTGGACCTAAAAAAAATAAATTCTTTTTTAGGGTTTGAAAACGGAGAAATGCAGACTAGCTAGTTAGCGTCATTTGTCAAAGCAATTTTGATCGGTTAATCGATAGAAATGAGAATCTATATTTACGCTCAGCAACTATTTTATATATCTTTGCCCATGGTTCTACTTCATCCATTCTCGTCCCCATAGCCCTTTCGTTTCTCTTAGCCGGATTGGCACGAGAAAACGGAGGGCTCTGGAGACATAGGATTTTTTAATTAATTCGAAATTTTTTTGATTGGCTGTTTGAAACAAAGAATTCCTAAACCGAAGTCGAAAACGTAACGACTCTCTCATACATTCTTTTGAAACTTCATGACTGCATACATGAAGACCGGAAGTCCTAGAATCTAGGACTGGAAATCCTTTGTCCCCAGAGCCCTTCATTTCCTCGTGCCAAGGCTCAGCCGGCTAAGAGAAACGAAAGGGCTATGGGGACGAGAATGTACTTCATCGTGATCAAGTAATCACGTGATCACAAGTTGCTCGAGATTTCCCAAAAAGTTGACCGTAATTTCTCAAAAAGTTGCTCAAAAGTTGCTCCAAAAATCCAAAAAAGTTGCTTCTGATTAATAGAAGTTGCTCGAAAGTTGCCCCAAAAAATCCAAAACTCTGCTTCTAATCAAGAAAATTTCTCTAAATATATGCTTATTTTTCTTTGAGGGTAAGATTTCTAAGCAGTTTTATGCAATTTTACAGCAAAAGAAGTATCTAAATAACATATAGTGGAAAATTTGTTAACTGAGAAAAATCGTGAAGATATCAATGACGTCATGTGTGCTGACGGGTTTTGTAATGTTTTAATGCAGAATAAGCCGAACGTTGAAACGTCTTCAGATGTTCCTCGAAATCTTCGGCAAACTTCGTAAATCTTCGGAAAAGTTCGTATGGCCTTTGAACAACACTCGCATAATCTTCGGAGATCTTCGGTCTGGAGATTGCTCGAAATGCAACAATTTGCTCGAGAGGAAAAAAGTTGCTCAAAGGGGAAAAAGTTGCTCGAAATATGAAAAGTTGCCAAAAAGTTGCAGAGCAACTTGTGGAAAACCCTAAATATTTTCACGACTTGAAGTATAGCGAAGGTTGGGCCTTTCAAAAAAACTCGAACAGACACACCCAACGGTTGATTCATCTGAGAACTTTAAGGTGTCAGTCAAGAAAGGGAACAAAGGGAGGCAATATTTCCACTGTAAGTACGAGAAAAGGGTACCATTTTACCAATGTAAGGTATGTAAAACGGTTAACTTTTCTGTGAAAATAGGTTTATAAAAGGGTAAGGGTGTGGACCTCTTTTATGGATTCGTTTTCCTTCGTTTTCCTTTCGGATGACATGGCCAATCCACCTCCAGCGCCGTTGCATAATAATAGTACCCATGTCCTCCTGTTTGCACCGCAAAAGTAGATCCTTGTTGGAAATTGTTTGAGGCCAGAAGATGCGAAGTATTTTTCGCAGACTTTTGGTATGGAAGGTTGACAGCTTCTCTAGATCACTTTCTAACATTCGCCAACATTCTGACCCATACAAAAGGGTAGAAAGGACACAGCTTTGATAGATCTTGAGCTTGGTATGGAAAGGAAAGGAAAACGAATCCATCACAAAGACAGCACTATACTGGACACCCGAAGGAAAGCGCAAGCGTGGCAGGCCCAAGAATACATGCGACGTACAGTAGAGACAGAATTGAGGGGCTTAAACCAAAGCTGGAACACCATCCAACAGCTGGCCAAAGACAGACAGCAGTGGAGGTCCTTTGTTGCTGCCCTACGTGCCAGTGGGCACAATGGGCAGTGAGGTGTGGACCTCGGTGAAGCAAGTAAATCATCTAAAACCAACAAAACCCAAAAGTCGATCACCTCGTTATCTATACATCAAGTTAGAGAAAATATAAAAAACTAATTGAAAACAATTAAGACTCTCATAAGGGGCTTAAAAATTCTTCTTCCTCTTATTCTTCTTCTTCTTCTTCTTCTTCTTCTTCTTCTTCTTCTTCTTCTTCTTCTTCTTCTTCTTCTTCTTCTCCTCCTCCTCCTCCTCCTCCTTCTCCTCCTCCTCCTTAATTAATTAATTAATTAATTAATTTGTATTGTGATCTCTTGACAGGTCTCAACGACAAGCATTCCAGGGAGGCGAAAAATGACATTGTGAACGGATTTTTTGCCCGTTTAGAAACAGAGATACAGCGTTCTCCAAAGGATTATATGGCCAGTTTTTGGAGTGCATTTATAATTATTGGCAAAGCTTTTTAAGGTGGCTCTATAGGGTTTTGAGATATTAAGGCGCGCGCACAAGTGATACCCATCAAGAGATCATTTTCGCGTTATTTTTTAAACTAGTTAAGTAAAAGCTGCCGAAATATTAAAAACAAGGACTAAAATATGTTGTGCATTAATCTTTTTTTAAAATAACGGCCTTTGCTTTTGAGCTACATCTACCCAAAAAGTCCTATTTTTTGGTGTTTTTGTGGCTTTGACCTTAATTTTCTTTAATTTTCTTCGGTGAAAATTTTTGAAGTTCTCCCAACGGATTGAATCTGATGAGAAGAAACTTTTAAAAACAAAAAAAGTAGGGGATGTCAAGGTGGTTTTTTCGTTTATGGTTATTTTGTGTTTTTTTTTGACCAAGCAAAAAAACTGGCTTACAATTTTTAAAAAAAAAAACGGCAAAATGGGCAGTTAAAAAGGTATCACATCTCTGCCAAATTTTAAGGATTTTCACAGAAGGAAACTCTAGTAAATCCCAGGCGAAATTTTCTATTTTCGCCCCAATAACAATTACGTCATCAGAATAGAATTTGTCCAAGATCGCTATTTGAGCATGCGTGATCTTTCGAACCAAGTAAGTCTTACAGTCTTAACAGACGAGCGTTCCCCGTTGTTGTCGTTTTTGTACGAATATCTGTTAACAAAAAGGTTAGTTAGAGACATACCTTAATCCTTTATGTAGCAGAATATCTGAATTTCTGCTCGAAATATCTCACAATCGCGGAGACTATTTCCATAGTGTTGGTGAATTTTCTCTTTTGCTTTCGATCATACAAACTTTACAAAAGCGGCCAGAAACACCGCGGACGTTGTAAACACCTCTTTGGGGTGTTGTAAACTGTTTTATCTGCTCAACACAGGAAGACACGGGTGTTATTTCATTGGCAGGAAGCAAGTCTCGCGTTTTGTCGCCAAAAATTTCACGCTCGCATGAAGCCGCCATGTTTGTTTTGATTTGCCAGCATTTAAAGCTCGCGCCATTTTCGTACCCATTCTTCGCGCGGTCAATAAAACCCCACGGAGCCACCTTAAGCACGTTCTTTTGTAAATCATGGCGATATTTTACAACTGTGGCTTCTTTTACTGATTGCAACCCTAGCTTGGTAGCAGGTTCTCTTGTTTGAGTTTTCTTGCGGCCACGAGTTCCAAGCGAGGCGAGCCGGCTCGCTATTTACGAGCTCTCTTGCTCGTAAATAGCGGCACTGAAATTCCGTTCCCCCCGGTGGGGGAGGGGAGGGGGGGCAGCGGAATTATATTATATTGCTTTCGGCCAGTTGCTAACTTGAGCTAAAGCTCATACCACTAGCTGTCTGATTATATGCTAGGCTTGTGAATGCCAACGACGCAAGAAATATATTCCTTAGCAACCTTTTGTGTGCCTCCGCGTGCTATCCGTATCCAGGCACCGTCTTGTAGTTCAACCTAGACCTCAAAAGGCCTACCTGCTCCCCTCACCACACCCCTACTGACCCTACTCACGGCATACTTTACAAATTTATCATATAAGTTTGTTTTGCGTCAGTTTTGACTAACTTATCATTTTTGCTTCTCTTGCTTTGAATAGAAATGATAATGATAATGCATTTATATAGCGCATTTTCCATATGTGTATGTTCAAATGCGCTTTACACATACTGTAATTTAAGATACATTTGTTAAGGCCAGACCACAACACCGGGAGCTTCGTGCCCTGCTCTTTGCGAATAGTGTAAATGGGAGACAAGCAGAAATTGACGACTATAGCCTCGTTTTAATATGTCGCTTTAACAAGTGGGTACATTTTACGTAACTCAGAAATTGCAGTGTTTATTGAAACTAACTCTATTCACCCATATAATTCACCAAATCCAGTGGGGAAGTCCGGACCTCCCCTTTGATAGTGCCAATCCGGGTCGTATATATACTACTTATTAACCGAGAGTGAGGTCATTACAGGGGAATCTCAGACCGAGGCCTTGATGTATTGACCGAGCGATAGCGAGGTCAATACATCAAGGCCGAGGTCTGAGATTGCCCTGTAATGACCGAACGGACGAGGTTAATAAGTTATTTATTATATGGCCTTTTAGCGCTATTCTAAAAATATCTAAAAAAAAAACACCGAGGTGAAACTCGCTCTCGCTCTCTGTGGCTCTCTTCGTCGCTCATACTAAAGAAGTATTGGTATGCTAATATTTTTCTTTCAGTTATTGAAAAGATAGTTACATTTTGTCGGTATTTATTGTCGTTTTTGCAATTGCGCTAGTAGCTTTTACTCACAACTCAAAAAACCGTCGAGCCGAGAAAATTTTTCATAATGCCCGGTCATTACAAGAAAATAATGCCCGCTCAGCAGCCAATCAGAGCGCGCGTACTATTGTAGCCATATAATAAGTACTTTTCACATCTGTCACCATAGTACAGTCGGGGGAACAAGTGCCAGTTGATGGCGACATCACTTCTCCGAGAAGTGACTGAGCCCGCGGTTTTCGTCCCAGAAGTTGCTAAGCAACATGACGTATTTGTACGCGCGATTGCTTTCGGCGTACTCGTGAGTGCTCGCGCTAGTTTTTGATTGGACGAAAGAATTCGGAAGTTCTTCGAGTGCTTCAACGAAGACTTGCCAAGACCGGCACTTATTCCACCGACTGAGTAGCGATCCAAACAGTAGCACGTCGGCTTTGTACGAGATGATCTTTGGTTGCACACTCCATAAGTGGAACACCTTGCCTCCCTTGCTTCAGCGGCGGTGCAGTCTGAGAGAAAATAAATCAATTTAAAAGGACTGTGTCGCGGATTTTAGCTAAATGTAAGCATGGGAAATGACCATCAAATTGGTTGAAATACTAAAGTAACCTCTTACAACAGTGAAGGAAAATTTCAATAAACCACAAAATACAAAAAAAGTACGGATGGTCAAAAGCGACGAATATTAACCCTTAATATGCTGAAATTATTCCCAAAAACGCGTTTTTTTAACCGTTAATCGATTTTCTTGGCTCTACGGTCCAAAATTTCTTTAAATTTGCTAAAAATGCACTTTCTGACAATGCAGGAAGATTTTGATGTAATTTCCATGTAAAAATGTACAATATTTTACTTTGGCGCATGCGCATAAGCCAAAATTTGGAAGTGTTATTTTTTTTATTTTTTTTTTTTTGCTGAACCGTTCCGATTTTTTTCCTTGCTCCTTTCCTTTTCGTTTTTCTCTGCTTTCTTATTCTCTCTATCTTTTACTCTGTGCACCCCTTCTACTGGCCTGAAAAGTTTTGATCTGAATCAATGGAAAACCCTGGAAAGGAGATCATGATCAAGTACGGGTATATTGGCCTGTTTTAGCACCAATTTTACACCAAAAACTGATCACGTTTTTTTCGATTAGCTCTGTCGGAATGCAGTCAATATTGAAGATGGACAGTCCTGTGGAAAGATCTATCCAAGCTCTATAAGATGCAAATCACAAAAATCTGCTGACGTGTAAATTGGTGACGTCCCCCAAATCCCGGAATAATCCGCGCTTAGCATGTTAAGGGTTAAAAAGGATTGCAATGTGGAATTGTTGGGCTGAACAGTTTTCAAAGTCAATCTTGTTTGCTTGTAATTTTAAATTATAACGCCCGAGAGACACATTTGATTGCAATGAAGCTATGGTTTTGTCATTTGGATTCATAGAAGTACTTTCTTTGCAAACATTAAGTTTCATAGCGAGCGTTTGGCAAAACTTAATAAAATAAACTTAACTCAGCCGTGACACAGTCCCCTTGAGAGTATTCTAACAGACATAAAGGATAATCATTTATGGTTATTAACTAATCAGAAAGAAAGATGGTAAATTTTAAGCTCGCTAGTGAACGGGAAAGATGTAATATTCATCATGTCACGAGCGTGTGACAAAGAAAAATCTGAGTCCCCAACAGGAATCCAACCCAAGATCTCGAAACACCGGGTGGGCACTCTGTATACAGTCAACTCTCTTTAAGACGGACACCATCGGGACCGGCCGCAGCTGTCCGTCTTAGAGAGGTGTCCGCTCTGTAGAGAGTCGAGGTAACATGACACCAGTAATTCTGAGATAATAAAGCTAAACCTTTGCACAATGTAACAAACCTTTGCTTACTGCAACAAGACCAAAATAATAAAATTAAAGGACCGTATTGCTTGTTAAAGCAAAAATTGAGAGCTTCTACAAACTGTAATACTGTAAGTAGAAAACGACCTCTTCAGTGTCCATACACGTAAACAGAGAAGTAATTCGTTAAAGCGTCATTGTTTTTGGTTAGTAAGCTTGGTACACACATATCCTTAGGGCGCTGACTAACTTTGCTTTAGGCCAATACGAAGGTTAAAAGTATTTTCACCAATATATAAAACATGATAAAAATGATAAAAACACTTCTCAAGTGTCCGTTAATGATTTCAAAGTGTCCGTCTTATAAGAAGTTTGGTTGCAGTAAAATGACTGAGAAACAGCAGGGACCATCACCAGGTGTCCGTCTTATGGAGGTGTCCGTCTTATAGAGGTGTCCGTTAAGAGAGAGTTTACTGTACTGACCTATGGAGAGACTCAGGAGAGGAAGGCCATTTACTAGGTTCACACGCTATGTGACACGCTTCCTGCACAGCGGGTCCTAAAATCCCATTTCCCAGCACAAATTTCTCCAAAATCCCATTTCCCAGC
Organism: Oculina patagonica; assembly: GCF_052425735.1. NCBI lineage: Eukaryota > Metazoa > Cnidaria > Anthozoa > Scleractinia > Oculinidae > Oculina > Oculina patagonica. The sequence continues at coordinate 5,910,794 of NC_135768.1, forward strand.
CTTTTGAAAATGTATGTAGCTTAGCATACGAAACGTCAAGTTTATTAAAATGCGATTTTTCATCATGTTTATCACCGCTGTTTAGTTTTATATTTTTAATCTATTATTTCCCGATTTTTCAAATCCCAGTCCCACTTGTATTGTCTATTTATTTGTGATTCTCAGTCCCGGTGACCCAAATCCCAGTTAACCAGTGAAAATTTGCCCAAATTCCAGTTTTGATTTTACCCCTTCAGGCCCGTCTCTGCATATTGCTAGGATCAGCAATGCCGATACGACTTTTCAAACCTAAAGCTTATTCTTTCGATTATCACATTTCTCACCAATCTCATACCAATAGTCTCCTTTTCAACTGGTCAGCAACAGGGAGGAGTGAGGGCTCTGGGAACGTAACTGGATTGAAATTCGAAAGTCGTACTCGTACTCGATTTCGTACCCGTATTGCTATCATAAAGTTCTTGATAATTAACAATTAGACTGCGAGGCCGAGTTTTCCATGTGCGTCGCGATCGAACGTGTTCTAACAGCGATTATTAAAAACTAGCAATGGTATATTGCAATTCCTGTGTTTTGATTGGTTAACAGGCAATGGTATATGGGCTCATATACCATTGAACACAAATATGGTAGCCGATACGCGTCAACAAAAATCTCATACCATCTCATATCCAACACGCGCTCGTGGAATAATTGTTAAATAGACAACAATGTGTGTACTAATAGTGTGTCCTTACTTTTTCTGTCGAGTTTCCTTAATTGTAAAGGACTTTTTGCTATACAGGTTGCCTTCTTTGTATTGAAAAAGCAAAAGCTAAATAGATTTAAAAACCCAGCGCTGGCCATTATAAAAAATGGTAATTATATGAATGTAATCTGCAATGGGAACACAGTGACTCAACAGTGAGCTTGGCCTTCTCTATTTCATATATAGGTCATAAATCGACTAATCGTGGCCTTTTTAAGAAAAAAATATTTCAACTTTAACCAGTTAATTCGAAAGAGGGGGAAGAAATCTCGCTATTTCATTGACATGATAGACAAAGAGAAATATAGTTACCTCTCCCATAAGCGAAACAAATCATCGAAATAATAAAAAACACGAGATCACAGCAGTCTTCATTGTTGAAATGTTTTCGTTTGATAAAATGCTTCTTCCTTGCTTACGTTGTCTCCTTGAATACGGTTTGTCTGTCTAATGATACTCTCTTCCTTGACTCATACGATAAATTATGAACGTATTTTCTCCAATGGGATAATGCATTTTTCCTGCGTTACACGTGCTATTTCACTAATATCGCCCAATCACGTGTCGTTCTATCTATTTAGCCCGATCATGCATGGAAATGGCATTTTTTTAGTCTTAATTTAGGGGGGTTAAATAACGCTGAGCCACGTCCAGATTCCACCGCGGTCAAACGACAGAAATATGCAAAAAATAAGAAAAGTACTGCAAAGATAAGGTTTTAATTTTCACAGTTCAAAGTTCGATACATAACCGGTATCCTAAGGGTTTACTAAGTTTTTTGGAGCTTTACTAAAAAAAGTTCTACGTGTTTGAAAATAGCGATATGCGGACTTGTCGGCGCCATTTGTCAAAGCACCTTTGGTTCGGATGCGAAACATTTAAAAAGTGAAAACACTGGTTTACCTGAGGGAATGGGATTATGCTTTCACTCGGCAACTATTTTTATCTATCCTTACTCGTAATCACTTCAATTTGAACAAAAAACGGCGAAATGGAAAGAAAACCAGCCTGAGACGTTTGACCGCGGTGAACGTCCAGATTGGACTCTTTTAGGGGCAACCTCGTCCCCAGGGTCTTCTTGGCGAGGAGTTTTCAAGGAGACCCTGGGGGCGAGGCTGCTTTTAGGGGTTTATTCAAATTTCCCGACGAGCATAGCTGTCGTTTTGATATTGGAATCTTTCCCGGAAAAACTGCACAAGAACAAGAGCTTAGCTCTAATATTATATAAGCTAACATTCTTTGAAATTGAAGAAGTTAAACAAGTATAAACATGTTAAACATGTTGACTTGTCAATTTTAGTTTTATATACTAATAAAACCATGTGATTTACCTTTTACAAAAGCACAGCATATCACAAGACGTAGCCACAAAAGGCAAAATTTCAGGCAAACCGCCGAAGGAAAATCAGGATAATTTGAAAATGTTTTTTTTTTACCCGACGAAGTTAAACAAGTATAAACATGTTAAACGTGTTGACTTGTCAAACGTAGTTTTAAATACTAATAAAACCATGTGATTTACCTTTTATAAAATCACAGAATATCACAAGACGTTGCCACAAAAGGCAAAATTTCAGGCCAAACCGCCGAAAAAGAATTAAGATAATTTGCAAATGGATTTTTCCCGAGGGAATTACGATTGTGTTCTAAAATCGCACAAGGGCACCTGTCTTAATGGTGGTCGCAGCTTTGGCTGAGAAAAAAGGTACTGGTGGCAAGCATAGCGCTTCAGGACCTGTATAAATGGAGAAAAAAATATCTCTGGTTGGAGCTCAAGTAGACTGTTCACAGTCCCCTATTTTTCCGTGAAGTCGTAGAGATCGATCGTTCAGTCCGACGGGCCGCCATCTTGGTTCAGGAACGCGAGCGAAAACTGGGGAGAGTGCAAAAACCCCGTGGGTGGCTCTCCCCAGTTTTCGCTCGCGTTCGTAAGCCAAGATGGCGGCCCGTCGGACTGAACGATCGATCTCTACGACTTCACGGAAAAATAGGGGACTGTGAACAGTCTAGAGCTCAAGGGTTACCTTCCCCCCAACCCCCAAATCTATCTAACCCTTGAGGGGTTTATAAAAAGAATGGTTGCGAAATGTGAAATATGTTGCCATTAATAGGGCCGTAGAAGGCCCATTAGACAATAAGATAGAATGAAAGTATGTCTCTGGTTGGAGCTCGGGGGGTAACCTTCCCCCCCAAAGCTATCTAACACTTGAGGGGTGTATAAAAACAGTGGCTGGGAAATGTGAAATATTTTACCATTGAAAGGGGCGTGGAAGGCTCATTAGATAAAAAGATAGGACAAAAACTGATTCTGGTTGGTGCTCGAGGGTTACCTTCCCCCCAAAGCTATCTAACACTTCAGGGGTATATAAAAGCACTGGTTACGAAATGTGAAATATTTTGCCATTAAAGGGATGTGGAAGATCCATTAGATTATAAGATATGTTTCTGTCCGATTGAAACACTTTCCACACTGGTTACATCCAAAAGGCTTCTCCCCTGTGTGTGTGTGTTCTTTTATGATAATAAGATAGAACGAAAAATGTTTCTGGTTGGTGCTCGAGGGTTCCTTCCCCCCAAAGCTATCTAACACTGGTTGCGAAATGTGAAATATTTTGCCATTAAAAGGAAAGGGGCGTGGCAGGCATTAGATAATATTTTAGAACGAAATGTGATTGGGTGATTTCAAAATGGTACGTGTAACGGATAAAAAATGTATTATCTAATTTGGACGACATGCTCATAATTTAAGGGTTAAGAAAATTGAAAGGAGCAATCATTGAACAGACGAACGTCTAACACCTGCTGAAAGGACGCAACGTGAAGCTCGAAGGAAGAAGCATTTCTCCAAACGAAGAGATTTTCAACAATGAAGATTGCTGTGATTTTGTGCTTTGTTATTTGGACGGTTTGCCCCGTTTTTGGTGGAAGTAAGTAGATTTCTCTTTTGCTATCCTGTACTAAAATTGGAGTCTTTGTAAAGCGAGATTTCCGCCTCCCTTTTTACGAATTAACATGATTAATTTAAAGAAAAAGGTCGGCCACCATTATTTGATTCGTGACCAAGTTTTAAAAGCAAAAAGAGAGAGCAAGATGACGGTGTTTCCAATGCAGATTCCGTTAATATGGTAAACAAATATTCATATCTTGATGATGTTTGTATACTAGGAACGTTAAAGACCGTTTAGAATTTGTCTTAAACTTTCGATGATCTCTTCAAGATGACCTTTTAAAGCAACGCCCGCTTGTCTGAAAAAGGAAGGAACACAATTCTAGAAAGAAAGAATAGCTAAGAATAACAAGATACACAAACTACACATTGGAAACCATGTTGTAATATATAACGATGACAAAGGTATACCGATACATGATCAATGAGTTAGCGGGACGAGGAAATAAGATTGCAAAGGAATTATATGAAAGAAGTGCACATGATATTTTTTATTGTCATTTGTGAACGATCTAAGGCCTCATTTAGAGAGTCCATACAAAAGCCCACAGTAAATTACATTTACCACTGCAAACTTCGTAGAGGTTATTAATTTGAGGTCTGATAAAAGTCTACAAACTTAGCACTTTTACGGTAAACGAGTTTCCTACCTTGTTTTGACTGCCAAGTGGTTTAAAAGGCTTATTTTTAGTAATATTAGGAAAGATCAACTTTGGTTTAACTCTTGCAGCAAGGGAGGCGCGGTGCCCTAATAGTTAACGTGCTAGATTCCGGATCGAACAGTCCGGGTTCGAGCCCTGGCCGGGGTCATTGTGTTGGGATCTTGGGCAAGACGCTTTACTTTTATTCATAGTGTCTCTGTCTACCCAGGTGTTTAAATGGGTATCGGCGAATTTACTGCTGGGGGGTAACCCTGCGATGGACTAGCATTCCATCCAGGGGGGAGTAGAAATACTCCTAGTCGCTTCATGCCACAGAATTCGGGATAAGCTCCGACCTCTATGGGTCACTAGGCTCGCACGCAGACTTTGTCTTTACCTCTTGCAGTCAACTACAACGATCATTATAAAGTTGAATGACCTCCCTAATCTCGTACCCAGACCTGCCACGGACCACGTTCAACGTTAGAAAGTTGTGAGATCTGGGTACGAGATTACGACCTCCTTTTCTATCCGTTGAACATTCTCGTCCCCAGAGCCGCTCGTCCCTCTTAGCCGTCTAAGCCTGGGGCACAAGGAACAAGTGGCTCTGGAAACACATGATTTGATTGGCAAGAACTTTAACAAATGAAATTTGAAATTGGCAAATCAAATCAACGTTTTAAAAATCCCTTTGTTGTAAGGGATTTTACTACGGTTGATTTGATTGGCTAGATTTAAAATGTCTTTGTTGAAAATCTAGCCAATCAAATGATGTGTCCCCAGAGCCACTTGTTCCTCGTGCCCAGGCTCAGCCAGCTAAGAGGGACGAGAATGTCTGTTAAAATACTTCAAAAATTAACTTCCTCAGATTGTAACTCTGACGAGGCAAGGGAGACGAACTGTAGCAGCCATGGAGTGTGTCATAAGACTGGTGACCAGCCAAAATGCTTTTGTGAGCACCGTTGGTATGGCAACAGATGTGAAAGTTACATGAGCGAACACCAATTGATGGTGCTACAAGGAGGTGGTGTCAACGGCAAATAAGTGAAAAGAAGTACTTTCAACAAAAATTGTAATTTTTCAGCTACAATGATGTTGTGTACCAAACTATGTAAGAGTGAAATATTAAAACATTTGACTGCTGTCATCACTGCTTCTGTCATGTTCATGTTTAGAGCCTCTCTCCTCCACAGAGGCTCCTTCAGTGGGGGAAGACGAAAAACACGAAAAAAGAAAAATAACGGGAGCGCGGGGGTTCGTTTCGATTCTCTTCAGGCTCCGCGCGCTTACTTTTCACCTCTCCCCATTCCCCAGCCCGTACGAAACACGAAAGAGGTCTCTGCGGAGAAGAGAGGTTTAGAGCATGAAGACCGTAAATTAAAACATGTATAACTGAGTGAATTTTTTTCTTCTGAATTCATAGTGCTTCTTTTTCTGCGTCCGGTTGCAATCGGTTTAGAACATTTTCAATTTGAACCGCGTTTGCGCGCGTGAGGCCATGCGCGGTTAAAAAAAAAAACAACAACAAATTTTTCCAGGTGAAAATCTTGCTATTTTCTTCGCCAAACAAAGGCTTTTGCTGTGGCCAGAAGCTAGCTGTTTCCGACCAAAATGCTTTTTTGGAACTAAAACCGGCTTTTACGGTGTGCGCGCCCGTAACAATGATAGTATAACGCGCATGAGTGCCATAACCATAAAGGGAAAAAATTCTTTTTACTTTTTTTTCAAAAAACCCCTCTACTTTCAAGCCTAAAGTTAACACAGTCGCTGAAAAGATAACTTTCAAAGCGTAGAGTACGGCGATGCATTTGTAATTTCAGTCGGGATTTTACCTGAAGGCCGTTTTTCAACTCTTATTCTGGATTTAACGGAAATATCTCGTTCGCGTTTCAAGGAATCCAAAGCCGCTTCACGTATCCCACATATCTGTGTTTTGCGGTGCTTTGTAATTTTTGGGCGATTTTGGGGGATTTTTGGGAGGAGATAGCTTTTCTCAAAGGATTAGTAAAATTAAGAGAAACACGCAAGAAATTTGAGAGATTTAATGTGATTTTAAAATTAGAATTTGAAGTTAAAAATTGGTAAACGGACACCAGACAGTCCCCTGACAACCTGGAGTACATACATACTTTATTCGTCCCAAAAGGGCTTTTCAGAATAAAGAGATAAATAAGTAACTTAAAAACTAATCAATTATTAATATGTAATTAAAATGAATAAAACAAAATAACAAAGGTAAAACAATTAGGTCTCTAAAAAATTTGAAATTAAGCTCCTCTTCAAAAAACGTTTGAAGTCCTTTAGTGTCGGTTTCAACTTAAGAGTAGAGTCCAATGAGTTCCAGAGTTTAACTGACCTGAAATAGAAAGTTCTTTGTTCTGTGGTGGTTTTATACAGAGGGATATTTTAAAGCATTTGGGAATTCCACGTTGTACGCTTGGTGATGGTAACTCTTTGGATATATTTAGAATATGAAGAGTTTGGTGCGCACTAAGTCATGCATTTTTAAATGCATGACCTTTAAAAAGGCCATTATTGCGTGGCGATAATACAACTGCTGTTTTACAGGAAGCCACTTTAAATCCTTGACAATAGGTGAAATGTGGTCATATTTCCTTAAATTGCTGATGATACGGACCGCGAAATTTTGTACGGCTTGGATCCTGCTCAGGTTGTGCTCTGATGTGTTGCTCCAAACATTACAAGAATAATATACCGTAATGATTCGATTTAGCGCCCGGGGCGCTTATTTACTTTTGGCACCTCGAGGGAGGGCGCTTATTCGGGGGAGAGCGCTTATTTAATTTTTTGCGAAACAACCAAATGTATCTAACAATAACAGAAACTGTAACAGTTAGAAATTGTTAAAAGTTCAGTTACTTTTAAAAATAATTGTTCATTTTAGCAGTAAGTATATACATGAACTGTACGGTGAACGGTCAGGAGATTATCTAGTTGACGTCAATGACTTCAGTCAGTAGGGCCAGTTATCCACAATAGGGGCACTTATTAGAATAGGGGTGCTTATAAGAATGGGAGCGCTAATTAGAATGGGGGCGCTTATTGGAATAGGGGCGCTTATTTACAAAAACACATTCGAAGGGGGGCGCTTATTCGGAAGGGGGCGCTTATTGGAAGGAGGGCGCTAAATCGAATCATTACGGTACCTTATTATAGGAAATTAACGCTCCATGAAAATAACGCGAATTTTTAAAAAATTTGCGTTAATTTAAGTCGCGTTAATTGTAGTTAACGTTAATTTTCGCGCCGTTAATTAAGTGGAGCGTTAATTTCCATGACCTTAATTTCCATTATTTTGGCCGCAACTGTCGCGATACTGCTCAGGCGTTCTTGACTCCTAGGAAAAGGCATAATTTCATCAGGAAGGAAATCTGCCGGTATCACTGAACCTGTGAAGAACGCTTGAGGCGCTCAGATTCCTTTGCTTAACCCCTACGTTTGGGGAAAATACCACGAACATTGTTTTTTCATTATGTACGTCGCGTTAATTACCTTCATTTTGAAATGTTACCCCCTCTTTCGCGTTAATTTTTTTTATTGGGAAGAAATTTTTCCTTCCTTTCGCGTTAATTTAAGTCGCGTTGTTCAAATACCTTAATTGACACAAGCGTTAATTTCCTAAAATAAGGTAGCTTGCTTAAGACTAGGGCATTAATTATAATAGTTAAGGTGGTTGTGTCAAAAGCATGTTTAAGGTGGCTCTCAATAGTTTAGTCAGAACTAAATATGCCTGTCTTTGGTATTCTATCACAGCTATATCAATAAAGTTAAGAAAAACCTTTTTACACAAATGTAACCAAGATTTACAAATGAACAATTTGAGGTTATGGTGACGTCAAAATCTGTTTCCATGGCAACGCCATATGAGATTTAAGATACACTATTTTGGACCTTTCGAGGCTGATAACTCAAAAACTACTCAGTGAAAGTTTTTCGTTTTCACATATTTTTATCCAACTGATCAAATAAACATTATTGCCAAATTTTAAAGAAATCTGTCAAAGGGATTCGGAGCTACGCTATTTTTGCATAAATTTAAGGTCGCTCTGAAAATTTCTGACAGAATTTTTTAAAAAGTTCTCAGATCGTTTATTTTGTCCTTAAAACAAAAATATTTGAAAAACAAAAACTTTTACCGTCTAGTTTTAGAGTAATTACCCTTAAACGGTCAAAAATATGGTATCTTTGACCACTTTTGTAGTTGCCATGGCAACGAATTTTGACGTCACAGTTACTCCAATTTGTTTATTAGTAAAACCTTTACAAGGATGTTCTGAAAGTTATACTTCAACATTACAGGTGTAGCAGCAATAGAATGCCAAAGACGGGAATATCTAAACTATTACGAGCCACCTTAACTCGGTTAATCTGGCCCAGCCCCGCCATGCAGCTGGACACTGTGCACTTGCAAGTGCTCTTGCGAGGGGGTCAACTGTGTGGTGGTGTTTCAAATTTTTCTCTTTCTTCGATCCCTGTTTTGAACCTCTTAAAATTTCATTAAAATTCAGGTAACCCCTTCCCCTGAATAATTGTTATTCACCTTGTTTACTGGCTTGTAATTTTCGAAAGGTACGCCCGAAGGTGCGTTATAGTTTAACGTTTGACCACTCAAAGTTAATCCAAGCTCTCTCGCCTCTTGATCACGGCAAGAGACAGGGGAGGAAGTGGAGAGAGAGCCTGGGATCGAGGTTGTCGACCGCTTTGATTGCAGGCGCGCGAAAATTAATTCAAAACCAAGCAACAACCAATCAGGCTACGTCAAACTTTGTCATCAGTTTGGAATTTCAGTCGTCTCTTATTTTTAGCAGAGGAAGTATTAATACCCTGGCTATGAAACACTAAAATGAGATTAAATTGAAAAAGCTACAATAATAATTACAGAGAAATAGGTGAAAAAGAAACATCAACCGAGTTAGAACAAACACGTTTTTTAATTTCCTTCCGAAATATAGAAAAAGAAAAACAACAACCGAAACCCAAAACATGTTTCGCTTCACGTATGTCAAGCAAAGGAAATGAATGTCAAAGAGAGACAGGCTGAATTTAGTTACAATTGAATATCACTTTCCCTTTTCGACTGAAATCATTTTTTGGGGGCGTGTAAACTTGAGTCTGTGATACAAACGAAAGCGATTGGAACACGGTGGAAGCTGGTAGAAAAAATGTGAGTTCTTAAAATAATACAGACAGTCGACTCCATGCAACAAAAGGTTGTTTCTCTTAATTGTCAGAAAACTTTGTTTGTAGATTATTAAATGATCGATGTGTTTCATGCGCGTGCTATCTTTGCCGCAAAATCATTTGTTCGTAGAAAACTGTTGACTTATACATGACAACTATAAGATAATTAAGCCAAAACGTTCAAGAACTAATGAGTAAGTAACATATATTTCTGTCATTATGTTGGTCAGACTGGACTACCAATAATCCCAATTAATAGCTGCATGTAAGTTTAAGATGCACAACACTTTATATATTTCTTTGCGGAATTTTCTTCAGTTAGGTATTTAAAATGGCTCAAGCTGGCGGACTTGCGTTAAGATTAACAACAAAGATTTAGGCCCAAATTAGTCTACCGGCAATGCAGTGTGTTCCGCATGGAGTTAATTATTTTGCTTTGTGTATAACTTCATGAGAGACAATATCCAATTGCCAATGCAAGTTTATTTTTGTGCGTTATAAACAGAAAGGTTGACGTAAAAGTTTCAATTACTGGAAACGCGCGCAAATTTAACAATACGTGCGTACAAACCTACGCAGACCTTGAGATTGCAATGTCAAATTTCTTTCAAGACATTTATTAATTGTTTGTTTTTCATTTTGTCTCTATACAATGTGGATTTCCAATCTTATGCTCGCCTGCGATGGTATTTTTTGGTGAATTTATAATTTTTCACGTTTAAAATCAGTCGTTGTTAAAGCTTATAAAACCGTATAAAAACTCGAATAGGCTTTAGTGACGTATTAATTCATATTTTCAATAATTATTTCCCATTCGAAGATGTTATCTTTTTGCGTGTTTTTTCAATAAAAGCAATTGTATCAAGGGCCTCTGAAGTCCAAATTTACATGTGTCATGCTTTTGTTTTCAGGCAATTAAAACCTTAAGGACCTCAAATTCGCATAAATGCAGCTAATGACAAAGGGACAATTCAGCGTAAGGCTCGAGTGTAAGGTATTTCCAGTGAATATTTGTCATTTTTGCTGAGAATGCTAACTATTTTAGCGTGAAATCGTGTAGAACAGTTTTTAGTGCTTACAAAAGTACATTAACATCGACAGTTCTGCCGGGGCGTTTTATCGTGGTGCAATCAATCTTTTTCCCGGATCTCAATGTCGAGAACAGAAAATTTACATGCGCACCGTAACCAATATTTTGTGACACTTTAGCTCGTGTCTGCCTCTCTACGACAATGGACGTTTTCGTTGCCAGATTTGCGGAATTATATTAGCCCCACCGGACCAAAATAAACGCAAGAGTCATTACGGCAGATAGCTCGATAATATGCTATTGAGCGGATGTTTTATGTAGACACGAGCGTGTTCACTCGGCACGTAAAACTCTCGTTCGCGCAAAGGTTTCGGCAAAGCCCAACAGCGTCGATTTAACTAAGCACAGCAAGATTTTTCGTCGTCGATTTATCTCGGATAAAAGGTGACCTTAAATTCTTTCCACAGCATGTGTGTTTTCTGGGTTGCTCATTATGTAATTAAATTAATTGTCTTGTTGGTACTGATTTGCTTGAAGAATACTCTATGCCCTTTCAACGTTAGTTTCATTTGTGTTGCAGGGCGCAAAATTGACAGAAGCTTCAATAACTTTTGTAGGCAGGCATTGGTCACGGTTCAGAAAGAACGATTCGTGAAAGAAGCTAACACTTCGGTTCTGCAGGCCGTTGTGGCTATCTATCTTGCCCTCGTTTTCTCAGCGTAAAGTGTAGAATCGAGCGCACCTCTGCAAAGCGAAGTTCGCCGGCTATGGGATCAATGAACCATGAATTGCAGTTTCTACGGCCCGGGAGCAGTCATTTTCCGGAGGAGTCGGAAAATTCAGAAGACCAAGCACTTCGGAAAGAAAGGCAAATATCGCGAAAAATTCTGGTATTTGCTTCTACCGTGGCGGTTATGGGGATTGTTTGTTTGATAATTGGCATAGCCTTGCTCCGAATTAACAGATCCGATGAAACGTACTCGTCTTTGAGCCCGGATAACAACAGCGACCAGGATTGCGATGAACGTTCGATCGTAACATCGAAGACCAGGAATTTCACTGAGAGTTGCAGTTATTCAACAGAATTCAAGAAATCAGGTACGTGAGATTTGCATTCTCTTTTTAATTTCAAACCTTAAAACTTGTTAGAACGTAGATGTGAAACAGTTATAGCCCACCCACGAAGTAGATTGACTGGGGTTCTTCAAGCGTAAACGACTCTTTTATGAGCAATTGATTAAGTATTTTACAATTCAAATAAAAGGATCCTTTTCTAACATAACTTTAACAGAGCCGTAAAGTAGTTCTCGCTTAATTACGTGGTCAGAGGTCAAACTAAAAAGATTTAGGGTAGTTATTCAGAAATTAACTCAGCACGGTCTTGCACTAAGAAAACGTTAAGATCTCTGAGTTTTTTTGATATGAAAGAAAGGGGTCCAACAATAATTACATGAAGTACAAAGTACCTTTATAACATTGCTCTTAATCGCGAGTACACAGTGTTCATCATGAAATATATTTGTGAAAGTAAGTTAAATTGCCCAAAATCTATCGTTTGCTAAGGAATTGAATAATTTTTTTATATGATTTTGTTTTGGAGAGGAAGTGTACGGTTTCCTTTAGCCTTCCGGCCTTCGGCGAAACGGCCATAAATCATGTAGATTTTTCATATACCCTCGAGCTAATAGTTGCTTGAATGTCAAAACGTCACGTAAAATTAAGGGTTAAAGTCAACAAAGCGATGATTAGTTTGTCACATTATCATAAACAAGAGTTCTTTACTTATTAAATTTGATCTTGACTGCCCTTCGAGGAACTTTCAAGAACGCAATGTTTTAATTTCTTAGTTTTTGTCACATTATCATAAACAAGAGTTCCTTACTTATTAAATTTGAACTTGACTGCCCTTCGAGGAACTTTCAAGAACGCTATATTTTAATTTCTGTTTTCAACTATCAATGGAATTTTGAAAATTCACGTCGACTTAAAATGATAAGAAGAGAAAAAGTACCGCCTAAAAATATTAAACTCGCATGGAAGAATTCGAGAATTAGAACAATTTCTTATAATCTTGCACGAACCAGGCCGATAAAACCAGTGGAATTTCTAATATATTAAATTCAGAGCCTTCTCCGGCAAACGAAACTCTCTAATTCTCATTTAATAAACTAATGATGATAAAAATTAATTAATTCTTCAGTTGTAAATCTTTTTTATCTTAAGATCTTAAAAAGAAAATCATTAAAATGCCAGAAATTGCCCTAAACCGAAGTTGGTATTGAAGTTCTTATAAATACAAGCAATGAATCGAAAAGAAAATGGTGATTATTAGAACACTACCCATAATAAACAGTGTATGTTATCTGAGTAACAAATGAACGAATTTGTGATTTGATAATCTCACAGCCAGCCAACCATTTTCTTGGGCAATAAATTTCACGCCGCAAAAGTTGCTTTTTTCATACGTGCATATAAAAGTTCCTTTAGAATCGTGAAGGATGCCTAGAGTTAACCGTGAGAAAAGATTGAAACATTCAAGAGGCATTGACATCTATATCTTCCCACGAAACCGCGATACATATGTAATCAGGAAGCAAAAAAAATTGACGCCATCTTTCTGACGATATTATAAACGACGTCTACTTTCGAGGATTCGTTTAATATCTTTTCTCCTTATAAGGTACGAGTCAGCTCCTTGCAATTTTCGGAATTCGCTATTCTCGAGTTTTCGTGACTTAATTAAAACAGACAACTACGATTTTATCAATCGAAAAAAATCCGCCCAACTAATGATATTGATGTTTCTACTCACTGAATAGTGTTTTAAACAAAATAGCTTTTAGTTGAAACAAATTTTGCGTACTATTAAAGGTACAGTGTCACAAGAAATCTTTTAAGTATTGTGCAAAATATTCTAGAATTACTAGGATGTACTCAAGTAACGTTTTGAACAACAAAAGAAAGGTTTAAAATCATTCTCCAAGATGTAATTAAACCACAATCAATGGTTTTATTAAGAAATTTTCTTCCAAGTAAACTGTCAAATTTGAAAACGTTCGCCCGACGTTTTCAAGTTTTAGGCCACTTCTTTCCTACCAGTCTGTACTCAAACTACGTTTTAAAAATTTTCAGAACTTGTAAAGTACGTTTTAGCAAGGCCAGGCCACTACGAATGGATTTACAATTCATACCAACAATTTTATTAGATTTTCAAATAGCACTAAATCTTGGTGATACTGCCTCTTAAAATTTCTTCTGCATCAGTGATCAACTTGAATCAAAGCAGTGAAAAAAAGCAAAAGAAATATCAGCTTACTCTAGCTAACCCAAATATATAAACATTTTTATAAGAATACATTTTATGCCCGAAGTGAATAGTGACTGAATTCATCGATCATTTAACATTTTTGGTGTAATTTTCCATAAAATTTGACGTGAAACCTCTAGTCACGTCACTTCCGGAAATTCGGAAATTGGGGGAAATTCGCATTCTATTTTTAAACTTCCTTGTATAATATTGCTTTTTGTTGTATTTACATTCGCGTATTTTATATCCTTATTCTTAATTTAGTTTTAACGATGTTGTAGAGGAGCCAAATTTTTCTTTAGGTTCATGTAATTACCCTTGAGAACTAAAGTGGGATGATGGACTGATTTTGTTTTTAAAAATACTACATTATTAGAAATTATGAAGATACGAATATTTATTAAAGTTCTTTCCTGTTGAAGAGAGCGGGTAAAAATTTAAGTGAAAAGATCTTTTAAAAGTCATATAAAAATTGGAGAAGGCGAAGTATTGCCTCAGAATTTAAAAGGTGATTGTATGAAAAAGCGGGGACATTTTATGACAAAAATAATTCGAAATAATGTTGGCACGCGAACAGAATCAGTTCATATAGCTTTAAAGAGAGCCGCAGTGACGACTGTGCGTAATTTACCGAATACTTTGCTTATTTAGCGTAAAATAAATTTCTTTTCTAATCCTTTTCAACTACAATTAGTAGAGAGCTATCTTTCAGTTTGGCTAGGAACAAATGGTCACATGTGATACGTTCTTAGACGCCCAGGTGCCGAGACCACTCGTTTAATTTAAGCGAAACTGGAGCCCTTTATGATCATGTATTGTAAAAACAAAATGATTTGACGAGATTCCGTCGAGTCTGAAGATGTCGAGACTTTAGACAATTTTGGCGAGACTATTCAACATGATGGGAACAAGACGATATGAATAAGTACATTTTTGAGCCGTATATTTCCTGTTGTTCAAAATGTTAAATGTTCCTAGTCCATCACAAAAAATGGAAATAAAATCACTTCAAGCTTCTTCACAACAAACGCAAAACTGTCGCTTTCAAACGCAGTTACGCACTTTCCCGCCAAAAATGAACTCTTAGACTGAAGTATTCTTGGGAATATAGCTTTTAGCAGTTTTTATGCACGAGGAGGTCTTAAATTGAAGTGCCATCCAAAAATTGAAATAAGGTGAATATGTTTTTTTTTTTTTTTTTTCAAATTTAATTTATTCTGATTTGCTCTTCTACTACGACAAGATATCCTTCTACTTACTAGTGAGCTTTGAGAGAATTAAAAAAAGCTCAAGTAAAATACGAAAAGGCTGAAATATTTTAAATATCATACAAAAGCAAAGTACGGCGAAACCGAGCGAAACCACTCACTTTATGCGCTCTCGGATCAGGGCCGATATCATGCCCTACCGTGCCGACATCCACTTATCTTATTGCCCGACTCTCGACTCTAGGGCGTGAATACTGATTTCACTATCAACAAACACGATAGACGAAGCGATAAGGGTATCACGTACACTGAAAATCCGACTTATTACCCTCTAAATATCTTAACTGCGGTACAATGAAGTATCGCAGTTTAAACCTTATCACTTCTCGTAGCGGTCAAGTTCAAAATCGACAAAAATCTGAAACTCCATTTTGCAGTGGACTGGCATGAAAGTATTGCTTACTGGCAATCTTTCAAATGGTCACACACAAGGCGAGTTTTATACACAGACTTTAAGTTTATTACTGAACTGAGTTTTGACTTTGCTGGTTTTTCTGGTTTAATTCTTCAGTAGGGTTATTAATAAAAAGTTATGTAAAGCCTTCGTAGCTAATGAGACGATAATTTGAGTTTAATTGCGTTGATCTTTACTTATGGGCTCGTGTAGACCGTGTAGGCTGAGCTCTTTACTGAGAGACATTCACGCTTTTCATGAAACTCAGCTAAAACAAAACTTTCGTCTTTCAATATTTCCAAGATGCCTACAATGTCATTCGTGATAGCATGTGCTCTTGATTGTTACCGTTTAGTCATTATCAAAGAGACAGATCGCTTCTCTTCTAATTAACGATTTTATTAGGGATGTCAAGTGTTTCTAGAAGCTTCAATGCACTTGAAAAGAAATGTTGCAATCTCAACGTCGCCTTAACTTTGCAATCGATATAGGCTCTCCGATAAAGCTGACTTTGAAATGCTGAATCATTGTCAATTCATTTGCGGTTTTCAAAGGATATATAGTACCAATATAATTTTAGAACTTTATTTAGAACATATTAATAGCTTCCGGAATGATTGTTTTGCATAATCAATAAATGGAAGTTTTCCATAAATAGCGCTTTCTAAGAGCTATGTTTTAAAGTATCTAAAGAGCTTTACAACTTTACAATATGACACCCAACATAAAAATCCTCAACGGTTTTTCATCCTAAGAAATTAACACGGTTAAATGAATGGAATGAAAATTCCCAAAACAGTTGGGTTTTTTAATTTTTTAAATGTGAAGTCATCAAGCGTACCGCGGTTCCGGGTGTCGGCAAGAGTCCAAAAAAAATGGAAAAACTAATTCTCATTACCGAGTTCGATACATTTCTTTTGAAGTTTGTTGTGAGAATTTAGCAGCCTGCGTCGCAGAGCCTAAACCGCCCTCGGTAAAGACGACTTGAAGTTTGATAATTGTGACGGTGACTAATAACTTAAAGGATCTTAGATAGAGATACTTTAAGAGAGCATACTAAGTTGTGGTGGATTACAGCATATTAGACTGTTTCTATGGGTTTCTTTTTTTAGGTCTGCTGGACTTTGTAAACAAACTGAAGGTCGTTTTCTACCAGTTACATCCGTATGAAGTGCCATACAAACCTCGAGTCTCAGCGGATGAAGTCAGAAAGAACTTTAAAGCTTTTGATCCTACACCAAGCAGCATCAAGAATATCACTGACACTTCACGATCGTTATTACAAGAGCTTAACACACTGCACATTAATACTGAACTACTGAAGACAAGAGAAGCAAAGGCACTAGCTGAGTTGAAGCACTTTTTGGAGCATAGTTTTGGCAATGTGTATGACTTTGACTATTATTCAGGTAGTTATCATGACTAGCTTACTGTTACTAAAGATGAGTAAGTTTTAGAAACTACGCGATTACTTCTGCTACGTCTGCTTAATCTGCAATTACAGCTATTGCTGCTGCTGCTGCTGCTGCTGCTAATACTACTACTACTGACACTGTGTTACTACAGCTGTTACTACTGCTGCTACCACTAGCGCTACAGCTACTGATACTGCTGTTTCAACATTTTTGCTACGGCCGCCGATACGTCTGCTGCTGTTGTTGCTACTACTTCTATTCACCACCACCACTACCACTTCCACTACCACTACCACTACCACTACCACTACCACCCTACCACTGCACCACTACCACCCTACCACTGCCACAGCCACTGCCTCTGCCACGTACTGCCACTACCACTGCCCTGGCCACGTAATGCCACTACCACTACCACCCTACCACTGCCACTGCCACTGCCACTGCCACTGCCACTGCCACTGCCACTGCCACTGCCACTGCCACTGCCACTGCCACTGCCATCACCACCACCACCACCACCACTACCACTACTACCACCACCACCACCACCACTATCACTACCACTACTACAACCACTACCACAACCACTATCACTACCACTACTACAACCACTACCACGACCACGTATTGCGAATGCTACTGCTACTGCTACTGCTATTACCAATGCGACTGCTACATGTGCCTCGGCTACTGGAACAACTGGAAAAGATCGGACAGCTTTGAATGTTGCAACACTGTTTTGAAGTTAAGCGAAAACAATTGCCTTGAAATTTTCTCATGATCATCTCTGATGTCTTTTTAGGTCAATGGATGCTAGGGCCCAACAGATTCTGTTACACGGAGATCATCGCAAGACTACCATATCATTTTCGCGCATTTCTAAAAAGACTGTCTCCAGAGACGGTCGAGGATATGGAGGCCATCATTGAAGCTTTGAAAAGCTTTGGAAGAGGAATAAAGCAATATCAAGAAAATATCAAGCTTGGGGTCAAAGCCGGCATGGTTGGCTCTGTGGAAGAATGCCGAGTTGGTCTTGATTGCTTGAACCAAATATACCCGAAGATTGCAGAAAGTTTATACGAAGAAGACATTATGATGGAATCGCTTGCATATCCATTCCTAACTAGAGCTTTTATGATGAGATTTCAGAACGCGTCAGATTTGTGGTTTAAAAAACATAATAATGTAACCTTAGACCAGTCTATGGCGGATAGCTTGATAAACTATGTGGGCATTCCTTTGGTCAATTTACTGCGATACCTGGCGGTGGATCACATGAAGCACTGTGTGCCCAGCAATGTTTCCAGCGGTCTTTTCAATCGCCCGTTGCAATATGTGTACTATAACGGAGTTCCTAATATGACTGAGCCCGCGAGTAGGAGACTGCCTAGCGGTGAAATGATCGATGGGAAGGCTGGGTACGAGAGAACTATGCGCTTTTTTACAACAACAAATCATACAGCTGGTAAGTGAAGCTCCCTGCATTTTCTAGTTGTTTAGCTTAGTCTTAGAGTAATTTATTTCAGAGATTTCCGTGTGGTTTAAAACTGTTGGAAAAATAGAGGTTTCTCAGAGTCTTAAATTTAGAAACAAGTCTTGAAAAAACGTCAGTTGCGCACCTGTTGTCAAGCGCGGGAAAACGTTGCGCAACCGCTAGAAAACGCGCGAAATTCATTCAATTGATAGCAAAAAGAGCGGGAAAAGTTGTTTAACTGGTGACAAGCGCGGCAAAATTCGCAGAAGTCAACTAACTTGCTTTTTATTGCGGTCGTCGAAACTGCTACGAGACCAGGATAACCAAGGAAGAAAACGAAAGCGAAGATATAATTATCTGAATTCGCAGAATCGACCACCCAGCTGCAACTAAAATTGGAAATAAAACAATTACGGAGCTGCTTGAGTTTGGTATATGTGTTGGGGAGTTCCCTTTGTTCTCCTCGCAACATGGGTCGCGACTTACGCCAAGAAAAGCAAACGGCCTGGTCAGGCAGGCTACTACATGTGCTGAATGACATTCAAAGTGAGCTTAGTTCTTGTTTTTGAATTTCCTTGCGATCTTAAATTACTTGCATAACAATTGTTTAATTTGTATGCTGAATAAGGGGAAACAAAAAAGCCACCTAATGGAGAACGCATCTTTAAAAAAGGTCTGGTCGTAGCTCGTAATCCGTTTTAAAAGGACTGTGTCACGGATTTAAGCTGAATTTAGGCATGGGAAAATCACCATCAAATTCAGTTTAATATAAAAATAACCCCTTAAAACAGTGAAGGGACATCTAAGTAACACAGTAAATACAAAAGAACGTACGGATGGCCAAAAGTGACAAAGATTGAAACGGATTGCGATATGAGTTTTTCAAATATTGTTGGGCAGAACAGTTTTCAAAGTTAATCTTGTTTGCTTTTAACTTTAAATTATAACGCCCGGGAGACAAATTCGGCTTTATTGAAGCTATGGTTTTTTCTTTAAAATCCATAGAAGTAATTCCTTTGCAAATTAGGATTCATAGCGTGTATTTGGCAATACTAAATAAAATAAACTACACTCAGCCGTGACACAGTCCCTTTAATCTGAACCATTGGCCTGGCCACCTTTTGTTTTGTTAGCTTGTCGGTTTGTACGGGCGGTATGGGACATTTGGCCCTAATGCAGATTTGACTCTTACCTTTAAATTTGATAGTAAACAAAATATGTATATTTTCCTGATATCTATTCATATTTCACGTATAAAGAATCTGTCCATCAACTTGGTTGGTCCTTGTTGAAGTCACTTTATCCCCAAGCTGTGGATATATCCAAGTTAATCACTGGAATCGACAACGAAACCAAAGCCGTGGAAGCATTCCGCAAGCATATTCATTCACCATCCATGTACTTTAACAAAGAACCCTTCCCTAAAAACGAATCCGACGAAAGAGCGTATAGGAAGTGTAACAGTGAAAAAGGTGAGATTTAGCATAGGTACTTCTTTGCAACGTGAAAAAAATTTTTCCGGAACGGGTTTAGCCACCTAGTAAATTCCCGAAAATTTAAGGTGGCTCTAAAACCGCTCCGGAGAATTTTTTAAACTTTGCAAAAATTTGTATCTTAACATGCTGACCATTATTCAATAATACACAATGGGGGTCACCGGGCTCCGTTATTGAGTTTGTTTGAGCGCTTAAACCATCTTGGGAAAATTAAGGGTGTCCTCTTTGACAGTTACCACTGTTGCTATGGTAACCAGTGACGTCATAAACATAATCACAGCTTGTCCAGCAATGATTGCACTTTTGTTTAATATCAAAGGATTGGTAGCAGCAACTGATAAAGATTTGTAGTCAGTACTGACCCATCAAAGTATAAGAGCTGGAAAGTGCTGGAAACCGTTGCCAGTCTCCTTAAGTCACTTTCATTGAAAACTTTCATTGAAAACTGTATCCTGGTATTGGATAAAAAGAAAATGTCTTGTCGTTACAAAGACACTCTTTAATAGTGCCCCTGGAAAAAGCCCAATAAACTAATGAGAACTTGAAGGAAAAACATGTAATCAGTGGCAGACGTCGCATGGGAAGAATTCGGTGTCCGTAATATGTCAAAGCTCGGTTAAAAAAAATATACAACAATCCATTGTCCTCTAGCTGTAACTATAAGCGTTTATATGACATTTCAGTTGATAACCATTAGGCACTATTTTTTTTTCTCTTGCTAATGTAAGTATTCTCCTCAATTCCAGCCGCACGAGAATCCTGTCCTGTTCGTTACGCCGCCATGCAACGTTGGTTTGAGTTTTCTCGCAGCACACTCAGCCAACTGGAGCCCAAGCTCCTCCGGATGTTTCACTGGCCCCTGGGACCCTTGAAGACCACCCCGGTTTGCCCGGTTGCCATAGCAGTAAACTTTATGCCGACAACTTCCGCTCAGACTTACACATCGAGCTATCGTAGCTGTAACCAACCGGCTCTGTACCGAATGCCTTTCTTCTTGGACCGAATGGGCCCGAAGTATTCCGAGTGGACAACGAGCGCTCACGAAGCCAGGCCAGGGCATCATTTACAGTCCCAGGGGCATGTGGAGAATTTTCTGTAAGTTAAACGTCAAATGTTGCAACAAATACAGACGTTTGAATGGCTGGGTGGCAAATGTTGCCACATAGCTGTAGAAATATCTGTAAACAAAGATTTTGCCCCTTATTCGTCACATACTTCATTATTTACATTGGTATTTTTTTTTGTAAAAGTAAAAACTGATTAGGGTTATTCAGGTTTTATCGTGCTTGTTTTGGACTTAATGTGATGTCACGTGACAATTGCTTTGTCTTGTTCGTCTAGGGACTGGTGCGGTCCAATAGTAAGTGCGTTGGTCAAGAGCAGATACATCGCATACTCTGAGGGGTGGGCACTGTATGCAGAGAATCCTCTCATTGCTCTAGAAACGGGTAAGACTTACTGACTACCACCTACCATCAGATAAATATAGACTTCAAAACATAACTTTACGTACCTTAACAGGGGTGGAATAATCCTTATATTCTTTTCATTTTGCTATGGAGATTAAAAAGTATGCACAAGGTCTACAGCTGAACTTCTCTCTAACCGACCGAAAACAATAAACTTAATGAATCCAAACAATGCCGTCCGAGTTACCCATCAAACAAGTGAGAAAAACGTGGAAGAAGATCTCATAAATCCAGCCGCAACTGCGGGAAAACGTCTTGCCACTGGCAAGCGACGGAAAAGGCGTAGCCGCTGCTGCCGGTTATAAGCGCAGGAAGACGTGTGAACCGTTATAAAACGCGGGAATACATGTAACCAAGAGCAAGGGCGCGAAAACGTAAAGCTAGAGGCAAGCGCAGAATTAAGCGCAGAACAACGTGTGGTTCTTGCCGCTTGCAAGCGCAAGATACTCCACGTGCGTTAAATCATCTGATTGGCCGAAGAGACAGCACCTCACCTCTACTTTGATTGGTCTAGCACATGTTGCTTGGGTTTGTTACGTTACAAGCGAAATCACTAGTATGACAAGCTAATAAATTGGAAATAAGTGGTGACACAGCTGTCATGCACTATATTACTTCCTTTGAAGCAAAAGGTACAAGCTGATGACGAATTCCAGACTCCATTACCGAACTAAGTAAGCAGTTCAAGTTTTCGCCTTAAAAGTTGCTAAGCAAATGACGTTCGGAATACTTTGGAGTACTCTAAGTGCTGGCGCCTTTTAATGGACTGGATAATAAAATTCAGAAACTTTAAGACTTCTTCAACGAACATTTGCCAAAACGGCACTTGCTTACCTGAATGATTTATATATTTCAAAAGTAATAATGGGCATGCATTATTCTTCTCTACCAAGCTTTGTTTTGTACTAGATCGAGTGAAAGGGAAATTGTGTCACTTGTTTACTTTGGGCGGCTTTTCTCTTTTTTTTTTTTTCAGATGTGTATGACTATAATCCACTGAGACTCTATGGAATGCTAAAATGGCAAATATGGCGCGCTCTGCGCCTGATTGTGGATACAGGTCTTCACTTTAAGGGCATGACACGTGACCAAGCCATTCAGCTCTTCAACGACTACGCCTGGGACGACACTGATGTGGCGCGAAAAGAAGTCACCCGCTACCAGAGCGGCCCTGGCCAGGCGGTCGCGTACATGATAGGTCAGCAGGCGTTTATAGACATACGGGAAAGCGCTGAGAGGAGACTGGGGTCCAAGTTTGACATACGGGACTTTCATTTCTACTTGTTGTCGCAAGGGCCTGGGCCCCTTAGTTACGTGGCCAAGCAGATTGACTATTACGTGGAGTGTACCTTGAATGGGACATCCGCTGGCTGTGAAAATTTCTTTGCTGCGGCGAATGATCGAAAACTTTTCTTTAGCAGACAGAAATACGATTCTGAATTCGAGTGGGACCAATTAGAAGAGTTTTACTTCGCGCCTGAAATACATGAATTTTAATAACAAAACTGACTTGTTTTATGTACAAAGAGCTTGAAATATAAGTGAACTAAGACGTAGAGTTTTCTGACGTTCAATAAAAAAATCTGAAGGAGTTTTATACTTACTTACTTCACGGAAAGAATCTGCATATGGAGTGCAAGCTTATCAAGTCTGTAACTGACGCTCCGATATCACGAATGCAAGCCACACCAATAATTTTATTGGACACCAGTTATTGGACACCGACTGTGTAAACCGTAGTGCCCGTGCTCGACTATGGCAAAAAATGTTGTGTACAACGAACACTTTTTTTTACAGATGATTACTCAATTTAATATTTCTAATATTGAACAGGAGTGTGTTAAATAGCAGACTGCATAGAAAAAATTTATTAACAAAATATTCCAAGAAATAGGCTATCGCTATAAACGGCAATGACGACGCTATAGTGAATGGCGACCTTAATTTCTATATATATAGTGTATGTTTGTATCAGGAGATATGCCTGTTGTATATTTTAGTTATTGTTTATAAGCGAAATTATATAACACAATGTACATTACCTTACGAGTTAATTACGGAAACAAGGTTGACAAAGCGGAATAGTATATAATTTATACGTAACACATCGATACAATCTTGCAGTTCCTGAGCTCGAAAATCTCAGAAAACACTTCTCTATTTAAAACCAGATTTGCTTAAGTACATTAAAATTAAAAAAACAAATGTATTATATAAGACAACATTTTGAGGATAATCATGATGTCGACCCGCAGCCTGATTGTACTGCTGAAGATTGGTACTGCAGTTAGTCCAGTCCTTGGACTCTCTCGTTTGCGCCCTCTCACTTAAGGGTAGAACCCAGCCCCTATGAAAGGCGGGAGTATGGAGAGTTCAGGGGCTGCAGTGCAATGGGTTCTTTGCAGCTAAGGCATCGTTTACACGGACGCGGTTATTAATTAACACGGTTTCATGACCTCGAAACCGCATCGAAAACGACACGGTTTCGAAGTGTTTACACGGAACATATCCTACCGTTTTCCAAGTGTTTTCGAACGTGATTGTATAGCAAGCGCTGCACTCTGTGCGAGGTTCGTCATGTTTACTCTTCGCGATCCAGTCAATTTGTGGCAAAACACTTGACCGTTTACAAATCGATGCGGTTTTGCCGTTTACACGACAATGAAACCGTATCGTTTTGAAAACGCTCCACTTTTGAGAGCGTTTTCAAAACGATCCGGTTTCAGTTGTGTCTCGATCGGCGCCGTGTAAACGAAAGGCGTAACCGCATCGAAAGCGATGCGGTTACAAATGAAACCGCATCCGTGTAAACAGTGCCTAAGGGTCACGTGGCACAAAATCTGTCTTACTGGATAGCAAGCTACGCACTGGGACATAAAAAAAGAAAAGTCAAGCTTGATTAATTGAAGTTGCTTTGTTTTAGATGTCCAAGCGCGTAGCTTGCCCTCAACATGGTGGACATAGTACCATGTGATCTTTAGGTGCAAAGGGTCCATTATACAACCCTGACCACGATCTGTTTCCATGGCTCAAATTTTTAGCCGGCTTGCCAAAATGTCAAAAGTCGTAGAGCGGAAGGGAATCAAAAATGAGCCATTCGAGGATACTGAAGCAACAGGCTAGATTTGTTGCTAAGTTGCTAAGTAGTAACATATCCCAAGATAGGCTTGTGTTTTTTATTGGACTGGATTGAGAAAACCGAATACAGCATACCGAGAAACTCCAAATATAAGTCGGCCCCCTTCCTGTCAAGCAAGTTACCAGTTGTTCGGTTAGTCAGGGATTAGCGTGAACAACGACGATTGGAAAAATAGGCTAGGGGTGTCTCTTGCCCTGTTGCCTTAAACCCCCATCATTCTACGACCATTTTCGTGTTTTTCTCCAACTGACATCTTTATTTTCACAACTGCTTAAGTTGTGTTCATAACTGCGAGGATCTTCTCTTCATTTATTCTTCATCCGCACTGAGTTCAAATATATGATTTCATATATTTATCATTTCATCTTCATCTTTCCCGGGTATATTACGAACCAATTTAATGACCAGCTCCCAGTTGGCTTGTTAGCTCAATTGGTTAGAGCGCTGCACCGGTATCGCAGAGGTCAGGGTTCGAGTCCCGGCAAGCCTGATTTTTTCAGGCTTTATTTTCACAACTCATGACAACTGCTTAACTTGTGTTCATAACTGCGAGGATCTTCTCTTCATTTATTCTTCATCCGCAGTTCAAATATATGTTTTTATATATTCATCATTTAATAAGCCACTTAAACTGAAACACTCAGAATACCTTCAAACTGAACTTTTCCAAATATAAGAATGACTTCAAACTGAGTTACCATGTGGACGAAGAATAGCTAACATATTTTTTAGGCATAAGGTGGGCGGGCCTGGCCTTTCCTTTAGATCCATAACTGTTCGATTTGGTAATGAACTTAATAGACCAGTTTGTTGTCAAGCGGAGTTGGGAACGGGCCCCAGCTGTTCAAAGAATAGTAATGTTGCTGCAGAATACCCCGCCACTTCGAAGCAATACCTGAGAAACAGCGGCTACGTGTACGTCGCTCATGGATTAAAAGAACGAGGTACCGGTATATTCATGTAATGTGGCTACGTGGCTACGAGGTATATTCATACTACGTGGCTACGTGGCTACGCGGCTATGTGGCTACGTAACGTAGCCACGTAGCCGCGTAGCCACTGTTTTAGGTGTAGCTTCGGAGTGGCAGGGTATTCTACATCATAAAACTGATGGATGGATAGTCAAAATCCGTGCTCTGACGGAGCGTTTTATTTCGAAACAGTTAGATTATTAGTGGATAGTTTGCAGAATAGGGCGCTAAAAATATTCAGGCGCAGGCACCGGCTGATGCACTTCAAGGAAAAAACAACAGAAAACAAAAAAAAATTAAAGTATAAAACGAATCTCTCGCAGAAGACAAATGACGTTTGAGGCCTGATTGCATTTAATCGGAAGAAATTATACCATAGGTCGATAGTTCAAGGGTTTTTTTTCCTGCTAAAAATTTTTGGACGAAAGGAGAAAGGAGGAGGAAAAGGAAGAAGGAGGAGGAGTGGGGCCGACTACCGGCCCAGGCATCTCTTCTTACCTTGGACGGAAAGGACCTGGTGACGAAGTGTCTTTATTAAAGATGGCGGCGGATTCGGAGGTTACCGGCGCCACTTTGCACCTTTCTGACATAGAGAAAAACCCCAAGGAAATGAATGAACGTGGAAAAGAGGCTTCAAAACAACTGCCTGTGACTTCCAGGATAGAAATATTATGTAAAACTTTGGCATTTCTTATTGTTCTGTGCTTAGTATGTGTGCATTTGGCACGAGTCATTCGAGAAGGTAAGATTTTATTTTTGATAGACAGGCCAGGGTCGGCCTGTCGGGCGAGATAACTTCATGACATTTTACTATCCGCCAAGCACCGGTTTTTCGGTGATAAATTGCTTCAGCAGGCATTTTATTTTATATCAGATTTAGTGAAATATCGTCTTTGTTGACACTGTTTTGCTAAACAACTAGCTAGTTTCTGACACGTGTCGCAGATTTGTGTAAACACCCGGCGATATCAATCAATGAAAATCAATAATCAATAAAATCAATAATAATCAATAATAATCAATAACAATTAATTGATTGGTATTGGAAATCAATAAAAATCAATGCCCTAAAGTTGAGTGAGTATCGATTTTTATTGATTATCATTGATTGTTATTGATTAATATTGGTTTTTATTGATTATGAAATTTGTTATTTATTTTCAATTTAATGCACCTTAACAAATCATTCACTAAACTTTATTTGTTGCGAGCTTCATGTTATTACAAATCAAAGGTTTCAAATTTGTAGCATGTTTACTACAGTTTAATATTAAAAGCTTACTAAAACGTTTGATTTTCTCAAAATAATAACATGTGTTTTACTGTCAATTTCTACTTTCTTCAGTCCTGGTCGGCATGCAAGGAAAAATGTGTGCAATTGAATCACCCTAGATGTTTAAATATGCCCGTGATTTATGATGCACGTCCACACTACAATGCGCCATAAAGTTGCATAATCAGTTATTGATTATCTATGAAAATCAATAATAATCAATAGCAATTAAGACTATTTGGTGAGTGAGTATCGATTTTTATTGATTGGTTGAACCAATCAATAACAATCAATGGATTATTATTGATAACTATTGATTATATTGATTGCAATCAATGATTGATTTTCATTGATTGATATCGCCGGGGTAAACATTATTTTTAATCTTATATTAACTGATTTACAGCTGCAATCTTAATTTGAGAAGGATAATCTTAAAACACCTGACATGGTATTATCTAATTTTCATCGATCGTGATTCCCTGTTTCTTTAGCATTTTTTTTCTCAAGGTACATGAAAATTTTCATTTTCTTCAGTGATGTGAATTCAAAATAAAAACTTCTTGACCATATTATTATTTTCTAGTCTGTCTAGTCAAGGGCTATATATCCAGGGGTGAAAGTAACCTTTAGTCAGCTGATATTTATTTCCCTTTTTTCAAATTATAATAATGAATATGAGACAATGAACAATAAAGATTAAACTAGTATCAAGTACTAGTAGTATCAAACATTTATACCCCTAAATAGAGAGAGGCACTGTCAGAGTATACCCAAGAATACAACGGAAATCACTTCGAAGCATTGCTTCAGACCATGTGGAGACAGCTGATGACATATTACACCACGTTAGATTGCTTGCGGTTAGCTCTTATAATGGGGTTCGGATTTCTATCCAAAAAAATCACGGTCCTGGCAGCTGGTCGTCGGTGGCATAGTGGGGATGAATCCCGCTTGGTAAACTGACGACCCGGGTTCGATTCTTCTTGGTGTCAACTTTTTTTTAACTTAAAAAAAAGGTTAAGTGTGATGTTTACTTCATGTATGAAAAAACAAGAAATCTCACATGGTCAGAAGCAATGCTTGGTAATGCTTTCCGAATACAACGCAGTGACCCTGACCAGTGTTGAACCTGGACCACTCAATCCAAAGTCACTACACGAACCATTAGGCCCTCATGTCTTCATATTGTTTTGGTTGACAATGAAGCACTGGAAGTAACAGTTAGGCATTGGACATTGCCCTGACCCACAATGAGCGACAAAAGTCCTAAAGACAGTTGGTTGAAATAAATACTGGCATTGGACATTGCCTTGACCCACAATAAGTGACAAAAGTCCTCAAGACAGTTGGTTGAAATGAAAACTAAATTTAACATTTCCATTTTTTCACTCTAAATCCATTGCAGCTTGTGATCCACTCCCCCTCCCCCTTTTCAATGTTGTGTACAAATGAGGCAAGTTTTGCAGACAGTAAATCCAACATTGTTTCAGAGGGAAGGGGAAGGGGTGAAGGGTAAAATTTTTTCAAGGTACTCAAAAAGTGCTGAATGTCTCAACACTTTTGGTGCTCATTGCAGTTCACAACTGTACCAAATTTTATCCTCAGATACGATGTCATTACAAAAAGATGTGAATTTAGCACTATTTTTGTGTGATGCTGTTTGCTGTTCACACTATTGTGCAGTTCCAGAAAATATCCATACCCACCCCATGGAAGGTCATTGGAAATTCTGAGGGGGTGGGGGGGGGTCTAAAAAGCCATTTTTTTTAAAGGAAAGTATGGGGCTTTAACTGGAGAGGAGGGGAGGAGGGATTCAAATCAAAAATCTTCCGTGGGAGGGGTATGGATATTTTCTGGAACAACACATTTTGCAAAAAGAAATTTTGGCAAAAATGCAATCTGAAACCCAACAACCTGCCATGTTAGGCTCATGTTATTTTTGGGCTCCTGCAATCTTTTCTCTTGACATTGAAGAATTAAAGTGTTGCTGTCATTGTTGTTGCTTTGGTGACAGGTTCCAGTACTTGTCCTGGAATGTTCCAGTCTGGTCGCTGGAGAGGAAGCTTTTGGCAACCTCATGGCTGTATGATGCATTCATATACGTCAAGGTCTGTCTGTTCTTAAGGGGGGTCCTTCTTAACTACCAATTTGTTGCTAAGAAAGATTTCTGACCGTCAAATTTTGGAAACCGAACCTCCTATGGATGAGATTTTTGCACAACTTAGTTCTATTGAAGAGTCCTTCAAAAGTTTCAAAACACGGCCATATTTGACAAGTCACGTGACCGGAATAGAAAAAACCCTAAAACTGAAAGGGCGTTTAGATATAAGAATTAAAATCAGTGTCAACAGATAAAGAACGTCCATGTGCTTAATGCTTCGTATGGCTTTTAGGAAATTCGCATTATTATTAAAGTTATGGCATAATAGAGACTCATATTTTTGGACTTACTTCAATAGCGTTCCTTTCTTACATGTAAATGGTAATTCCATACGAAGGATTATGAAGAAAGATATGTTATCTCTAATTCTTTGAAAAAAATCGGAACTTAACTTTTTTCTCAAAAGTTTTAGGGATTTCAAATTCTAGCGCGCGGTTTGGGACTGGCACTAGTAAAGCGCGTGCAATATCAATTTTTTCAATGCAGTTGTCCTCCCCACCAAAAATTTACCGTTAAGCATTGCCGAACGCTTCAAAATAGCTTGCCACCAAAAACCATCTTGAGAAATTTCTTAGCAACTGCTCTAGATCTGTAGTTAAGAAGGACCCCCCTTAACTTTACCAACATTTTGGCTAGGTATTTGTTGTGGTACCTATAATACATTACTGGTAATTTTTGTCATAGTGCTCGATAAAAAGATAAAAATGAGTTTTATAGAAGGCTAAAAAACTGTAAACCTTATAATACTGAACATTTTCGACACATCATCATCATCACATCATTATCATCACCTGATGATTGACAACACGCTGACATCCATTTTTTATATATTTTTTAATAGTTTTTAGCCTTGTATAAAAAGTTCATTAATTTTTGTTTTTTTGATTTCAAATATTTTAAGACAGCTAGATATTTACTATGTAAACAACAGATTACCTAATTAGCAAAGGTCTTGTTTGATTTAATTAAGATGTCATGTCAGTCCAAATACACAATTTATTAATTAAAAATGTAAAACATTATCCAGAGTCGTTAATATTATGTCTTTCCTTCCAGTGAAATAAGGACTTGTTTACAGAATCACCCTGTGGCATTTATAGGAGATTCAAGAACAAGAACATTGTACTATGAACTGGTACAGACAGTTAGCTTGAATACAGTCAAAGACGAAGGAAAAGCTGTAAGTGTTTTAATTTGAAAAAAAAAAGTTATAATGAATACACCATTGAACCTCTGTAAATGTTCACTTTTTGTAACCAAACCCTTCTTTTGAATGGACTTGGGCTTTTAGCCAGGTGAGAGTCCAGGAATCCTATGGACAGCCATTTTTCTGAGAAAATTAATATGTATAACTGTATACAGAGGTTTTTTTTAGCAAATTTGGAAATCTTTAGATACCTTTACACTCATTACTGCAGAAAAATACCTTGCATGCTCCTCAGGCCCTCCTTTGGGGACTAAGTCAGGCCTTAAAAAAATTTTGGACTCCCACTTTTTAAATCCTGGCTAAAACCCTGAGTGGACGTTCACTGATTTGTGGAACTCTGGCTGTATAATTTTTTTTTAAAAGCTATCATTCTGAGAGCTCTAGTAACAAATGATATTTTAAAGTTAAAGTAAAGAAGTGTTTACAGTAGAGGTGGATTATACTATGTATGTGTAAAATAATTGTAAAGAAATCTATTGAAGATTGACAAAATGTATCATTTTTTTCACAGCACACTGATTTTTCTTATTATGACAAGTCAAGTAATACAAGTGTGGTATGTTGTATTATGTTCAGTTGAGTTACAGTGCATTCCATAGATTGAAAAAAATAAAAATAATTGTGAAGACTTCAGTCTTTCTTATTTTTAAATTGTTTGTCATGATAAGTTTCAATAAAGCATTGAAAATATCCTACTATATCCTACTATTACCGTGTATAAATAAAGTTACTATCTTACTAAATAAATGAAAGAAATTTAAGAGTTTTTCTTTTGATAGAAAGTGTCCAAACTTCTCTATGGAGTTTGGTTTGTGAGTGCGAGGAAAGTTTATGGTAGCAAATTTTGGGTTTGAAATTTTGCAAATTTGAGAATCTGTCAAGAAAAAAAGATTTTCTTATTTTTCTCGATTTCGGAAATAAAAGGATCTCTGGTAGAAACAAACTAAAAACATCCTCAGTTTTCTTTTCAACCTGTTAGCTAATATGGGCAAAAATGCCAGGAATTGAATTTTTAACCTATCAGATTGGTGTTTGCTTTTTCTGACTGGCATTCCTAAATGTTGCAAAGTCTGGGAAAAATGCCCCCTTGCTTGGGATAGAAGGGGATAGAAGTAAGCTTTTGAGAGATATTTGGCCTCACTTCCTCCTACATGTAGACCTCCTTCTTCAAGTTGGCAGTCAAAAAATACTTTTACAACAAAAACTTGTGTTTATTTTTGTAGTCATTTTACTGGCAACCAATGGTGAATTTATCTATGAAGGGACTGTATGATGACTGGGCCAAGGTAATGATAAAATAATTATCAAAATGTCAGTTAGCTGTTATTAAATTTAATGTGTTGAATAAATAGTGTTAACAATAATTAATGGTTATTAATTTTTTTACATGCAGCAGCTGCTGAGTAAGATGTCTTGCCTAAGAACATATTAATGCTTGTAGAATTCCCCCTGGGCACTCCCATAAATGAGCTATATAGGGATGTGCCGCTGTGAAGGTTATGGTTTTCAAGCAGTTTAGTCTGGGATAGGGTATAGAAATCAGAGAGTTTTGGTCTAGAATAGGGTATCATTTGCCGAGAAACTGATCAGTGGTATGAAGAATTAAAAAAGAAGCTTCCCTACACGTGAATAAAATCATTGTGACAACGTTGTTAACGGATGGTTTTCCATAAAAAAAAAACACTTACAGGGTTCCCTACACATGAATAAAATCATCGTAACAACGTTGTTGACGGATGGCTTTCCATAAAAAACACTTACAGTGATGCAGTTCTAAAAAGAAGCAAGTCTGGGATAGGGTAGGGATTTTTGGTATCTAGTCTAGTATAGGGTTGCAAAACCAGCTGAAGATGGTCTGGTATAGGATATTAAGGGTTTCAGAGTCCCAGCGGCACACCCCCACCCAAAAATATACAGGGTGCACCCCTCCCCCCCCCCCCGGGAATGGCCCTTATGAAACCATTGTTCTGTTCAGTAACCATAAAGAAATAAACATGCAATTTTAATATTGACATTCTTGTTCTTTCATTTTTCTGTAGAATCCACAAAAGTGTCCTCATCTTATCATTACTGGAAGTGGAACAGTAAGTTTGTATTGAATAAATTTATTGCATTTACCCAGTACACTAGACAGGAATCATTATTTCCTTACTCTGATGCTGTACACCTGTACAGGGCTCAAAATAACAGCAGCAGGGTTGGAAATAACGGCTGGTGATCGGTAATTACTGATCAAATTTACCAGCCAGAAATTAAATAAAATTTAATAAATTTTAAAGAATGTATATTTAAGTGGTAAAATCTTTATCATTTGCACCTTCACAAAAAATCACCAATCAATTTGTTTGTCCTTATTTCCATCCCTGCAGCAGGTCAACGAACAATGTCTGGTCAAGATACGGACAGATTGTCCAGTTTGCCGACCAGTCATTTTGACCGGTCATGTACATAGCTTTTATATTTTAAGTGTTATCTTAAATTCTATCGACTTTTTGATTGACTTGTCACTGTCTTGTCTTACAAGGGCATTAGCATTTTATGCCATGCAAAAATGAAGATGATCCAACAAACAACAGAAACTAGTGGTAGTTTAAAATGGCTATTTTCAATATTTTGACTGGTTAGAAACAACATGTGACCGAGCTAAAATCTGTATGGCCGGTCAACATGGCCGGCAACAGTCCAAAAATTATTTTGAGCCCTGCCCCTACCTCAGATTTTTCAAGACAAGAAAAATGGTTGGCATGCCCACCTGGCCTTGTCCCAACTTTTTGCAAGTGCTGCCAGTCCTTCTCATGTATTTTGCTTCTTACTCAATAGTCTACAATGATCATTTGTAGGTAAAAAGGTGGGGGTGAGACATGGGGGCCTGAACCTTCCACATCCTGTACCTCTTACTCCTGGTTCCTGCCCCTTTCCTTAGTGGTTCCCATCTCTTTGTGCTATTTCTATTGCAAAATATAATGAGATATTGCACAATTTTTCTCAATTTCTCCTGGTTCCTGTCACCTTGGGAATCCCACTTCCTGCCCTCATACATGTATTTCCCAATTCCTGTACCCCTCCTGCTCCCTTTCTCTCAGGTTCCTACCACTAATGAAGCAATGACTGCCAGTCGTTTGTTTACTTTAATCCTGTAAACAGTGGTAGTGTGTGCAGTGGATGTGAACTGCGTGATTTCAGATTGTTATTTTTTGGCATGTTACAGTGGACTATAAAACACCAAGGCCTGGATGCAGTCATGAATTATGGATGTAAGTCAAACCTGCTTGGGATTCATCTTGATGAAACCAAAAAATCATTAAAAATAACACTTAATGCCCCCCCTGCTTAGAAGTGTAGTTACCTTATTGTTACTTATTTTCGCGGGACTTAATTTTCGCGATTGTGAAATTAAAGACCCGCGAAAATTAATTCTAAACGATTTCTATTGTATTTTTTATGCTAATTACGTATTTTTGGCCAAATCGCGAAAATTAAGTCTCGCGAAATATTCCTGTTTCATTTTCGCGAAATTAAGTACCCGCGAAAATAAGTAACAATAAGGTATCATTTGCTCAGTAGTGTACTTACCGGTATCATTTAAACTAGAAGTTATACATTGTCTTGGTCAGATGCACAACCAAAGCCTTAATCAGAAAGTTTTAATTGTTATGTGCCTTAGTAAAGACACTGTGCTGGGCAACATGGCAGAAAAATATTGCTTTCATTTGAATGTTTACACACTTGGGTTTTTTCCCACAAAATTATAAGATGAAGCCCCTGTGCAGAATGATAAACGATACCACATGAAAGTACCGGTACTGCTCAATAGCTTTCATAATAAATATTAATGGTCACACACTAGAGTTTCATCCACAGAGTTAAAAGTTAGAACCACCTTGTGCAGCATAATAAACAATACCACACTGAAAATTATTGTGTTCTAATTTCACAGTACTTCTTAAATCTTGTTAATTTAGTAGTGAGTAGAGATAGTTGCAATACCTGTCAGGAAAGTAAAGATTTGTAATTTTTCGTTTTACAGATAATTTGACAAAGGTCAAAGGATCAATGGAGGCCTTAGTAGCCAAAAAGAGAAATGAAAGCCAGACGTCGCTTAAGCCGAAGCAGTCAAGTCCTTTTCCACCTTCTCCAGTGATTATCTGGGTTCAGCAAGGTATTTGTTTTACCATTAAGAGTAACAAGATTCGGGAAGATGTCTAAAGGACTTGGCATGTCTTTTTTTGCCCAGGAATGTACTGTAAGTTATATGAAAAGTTTCTGCGTGTCCACACATAAGGCCATAAATGCTCACTATATTTTTATTTATCATTATTTTTTATTTTGCTGCAGAGCCAGTTGTGGAATCAAAACTTCATGAGGCACGCAAAATGATTACAAATGAGAAGATTGAACTATTTAATTCAATTGCTGAAGAAATGTTGTAAGTTCACTCATATTAACTTACCCTCTATAAATTGTTTAACAAATGTTCTTCTATTTTGCTGCCCCTTTCAAAAACACACAGCCATTGCATTTTTCACTGACATCAATAATTATGATGACCTTGATGTGACCTTTTGAACCTTTTTAAGTGAACTTCTGTTTCCTGAGAGGTCCCCTAAGATGATTATTGATTGCAGCAAAAATTACTCCTGATTGAGCAGAGTTTCCAAATTATTGAAAAGTGCTAATGATATTATCATTTTCTTACGAACTCCACATTTTTACAAACAAGTCAACATGGATGTATACAGAACATACCATATACTTTTCCGTACTCTAGGTCATATAATCCCTCTAGAGACAGAACTTAATTTTTTTTTGGACTGAGACTGGGGTGTTTAATTTAAATATACTGGTAATTTGTCTTTTGCTGTAGTCAGGAAGAAAATTCCTCAGTAACAGTGATGTGGACTTCATTTCATGCAGCCAAGAATAGGCCTGACATATCAACAGATGGACTTCACTATGGACCATCAATAACAAACTTGGTAATAATAAATTACAATTAATTAGTTAATTAATTACTAAACCCTCTATGTGTGTACCTGCACATAAGGCCGTTACCAGGGAATGCTAGTGTTGCCTGTCCTTTGCTAACTTTATCACCTGCCCCTAACTCCATCCCTTCTCCTACATCTCCCGCTCAAGTGATTGTCTGTGTCTTCAACACGCCAGCACCTGGTTGAGTTTGGCTACCATCCATCATCATCGCCAGTGCCTGGGGCTCTTTATTCCTTGCACCATTGACATCTTCTTCCCTGGTATTGGTTTCTGTAGCTTAGTTGGAATGTGGGGTTGCTAGCCCCATGCTCAACCCTCCTCCTTCTCATCCAGGCTTGAGATCAGCTATGGCAGAATTAATTAATAATAATTAAATTACTTAATTATTAATTATTCAAGACATACTCTTTTTCAGAACAAATTAATTAAAATTTATTAATTATGAACCCTGTGAGGAAACTAGTAGCCAGTAAAAGCAATTCATCCCTCATCAGTGATTTCTATAATTTCCTGACTTGTAAATTTTATTTTAATTTGCTCTTAGGAGCTGAATTTAATTCTAAATCAATACTGTAACCAATACCTTCAAGTATCTGATGCCACATGTTGTGTGCCAGCACCAAGACTAACACATCTGCAGCGTAACACATTTGCTGTTTTTATCACATGGTGAGATATTTTTAAGGCTTTCGACACACGTCTCTGAAATGAAAGAAAAATTACGTGTCCCGAGCAGGATTCGAACCCGCGTCTCCCTGTTACTAGTCAGGCGTGATATCCACTACACCATCGGGTCACCACGCTGGATACGAGGCAACTTCTGTCTGTAGCCCAAACCCAATTAAGTTGGGGGGTCTAGCCATTATACACACAAATGTCTCGAAAGAAAAATGCCCTGTGGATTGACCGTGTCCGATCCAATACACACCTATAAGTTGCCTCGTATCCAGCGTGGTGACCCGATGGTGTAGTGGATATCACGCCTGACTAGTAACAGGGAGACGCGGGTTCGAATCCTGCTCAGGGCACGTAATTTTTCTTTCATTTCAGAGACGTGTGTCGAAAGCCTTCTGTAATTTATTTATTTCTACCTTTCCAAAGGCTTTCATGATTTCATAAATATTTCTGTCTGTAGCCCAAACCCAATTAAGTTGGGGGGTCTAGCCATTATACACACAAATGTCTCGAAAGAAAAATGCCCTGTGGATTGACCGTGTCCGATCCAATACACACCTATAAGTTGCCTCGTATCCAGCGTGGTGACCCGATGGTGTAGTG
The DNA here is from genome assembly GCF_052425735.1 of Oculina patagonica. Classification (NCBI taxonomy): domain Eukaryota; kingdom Metazoa; phylum Cnidaria; class Anthozoa; order Scleractinia; family Oculinidae; genus Oculina; species Oculina patagonica. The sequence goes on from NC_135768.1 coordinate 5,947,206, forward strand.
GATATCACGCCTGACTAGTAACAGGGAGACGCGGGTTCGAATCCTGCTCGGGGCACGTAATTTTTCTTTCATTTCAGAGACGTGTGTCGAAAGCCTTCTGTAATTTATTTATTTCTACCTTTCCAAAGGCTTTCATGATTTCATAAATATTTCTGTCTGTAGCCCAAACCCAATTAAGTTGGGGGGTCTAGCCATTATACACACAAATGTCTCGAAAGAAAAATGCCCTGTGGATTGACCGTGTCCGATCCAATACACACCTATAAGTTGCCTCGTATCCAGCGTGGTGACCCGATGGTGTAGTGGATATCACGCCTGACTAGTAACAGGGAGACGCGGGTTCGAATCCTGCTCGGGGCACGTAATTTTTCTTTCATTTCAGAGACGTGTGTCAAAAACCTTCTGTAATTTATTTATTTCTACCTTTCCAAAGGCTTTCATGATTTCATAAATATTTCTGAGATATTTTTATTAATTTTTTATTAAAATTAATGCGAATCAGCTTGTTTTGGTTTTCAATATTGATTATAGATCGTACGTTTGTGGTGGCTCATGTGGTTTTATCCATGGTCTTTTAACAACGATTTTTAATCCTGGCTTGTTTTTTTAATCTTTTACTTTTCAGCATTGTACTGTTTCTTATTATGTTTGTCTGTCAACATCTCTGGCCCGCAGAACCCAAAGGATCTGGTGGTAAGATGTTAAAACACCCTTTTAATCCTTTTGAAGGCTAATTATGACTTTCATTTTCCCAAAGATCTCCATCTTTTCATAAGCATGTAAAATTCAGCAATAAAATCGAACAACATTTCGGAGTTGTTAACTACGACACCATTTTCAAGTTCAAAATAAACTTGAAAGTGGTGTCTTGATGATTCCGAAATGTCATTTGATTTTATCCCTGATTTTTTACACCCTTTTTATTACTAAACCCTTTGCTTAAAAGGATTGCCATCTTCTTTTTGAGTTTTTCAAAAATTGCTTAGATATCATTTGAATGTTTCTAATCACGTTCTCAGTGACATTATGTTTCCAAAGATTGTCAAAGATTTCTGAGAATGATGCAAAGATGTTTTGACCATATCTTAAATCCTTTTTTTCAAACTCAGACCACCAATAAATTAATGTTAAATTATGCCATCTGTATTTAATTTTTTACAGGTGCTGAACCAACCACACCTGGAGGTCGGCCCAGCTCCTCATTACGCTGGGTCTATTCTGATAGGATGTATCCTGTTATGAAGAGTTTATTCAAAATGGGGCTCATAATGTTTTACTTTTACCTGTGTGACAGGTCAGTGTATAAACATTCAATTTCTTTATTACTTTTTTAGTACATTGTCAAGTAGATAGGTAACGAGAATAACAAAAATCAACAAATAGTGACACTGTTTGGTCTGGCACCAAATTCGTTCAAGAATTTAAAAAACAATTTACCAAATAAATCTCCTTTTTGTTTTATTTTAACTTGTCTTCTTAAGTCACTTTCCAACTTTCTGCGATTATAAAGGTTTGTTTAAAATGAGTATGCTTGATTTTTATTGTGTTTCTAAAATCATGGACAAAATTCTGGCATATACAGGTGTTACTAAAACTAGTTCGTAATACGTGATAATAAACTACACGTTGAAACTTGTTGTTTCTTTTCAATGTTAAAAATGATATAAAAGTCAATGACTAACATTAAGTGTCTTCATTTTTCTTGTTTTAACTGTAAGTTCCGGTAAAATTGCAATCATAAGATTTTGTGGGGCGAAAATACTTTTGGCATACATGTAAACTTCCCATAGAAAAACAGATTTTCCCCTAAAAAATCGTGCACCTTATAACTGAATAAATACAGTACTTTAGAATAAATCTGTGGAAATATAAAGGTGAATACATAATATTGAAATAGCATGAAGCAACTAGGCTTTTATTCTTTCTTTCAAAGGAGGTGGGGTCATAGAAGATACCATGGATCTCCATTTATGAAAGTGGGGCAACTTTTAAGAGAGGGGAGGGGAGGCTATGGAAGTTACCATGGGTAAGGGGAGGGGGCTAGAGAGAGAGGCAGTAGGCTCAACGTATTTGGGTGGGTCCCAAGCATGTAAGAGAGTTTTGACCACTTCCCTTATCACCTTTTATTAAAAGTGTGTTTCTTCGTCACTTTTTGGTTGGAAGTAGTATGACATATAATGAGCAAACTTTTGTACAAACCCTATAATGTGTTTAACTGGGGTTCAGATTGAGTTCCTTCATTGCAATTTTTCTTGTCACTATTTGCCATTTTGTAAATGTTCTCTTTTTAATTTTCAGGACAAACTTGTTTTTCAAAGAGCAGAAAGAGTACAGTCATCTTGTGTTTGTGTTGGTCCTGATTGTTTTCTTGGCACTTGGTGCATGGACTTGGGTTCCGACCCAACAGGTATGTCTTGCTGGAGTTCTGAAGTTTTCTCCGCTTCTCCGCTTGTTGTTTTTGTTGTTTTCTGACAATGAACTGGGAGGCACTTTGACGTAATGGTTGCTGTGTCAGACTCTTTCATTGAGCAGTCCAGGTTGAAAGAACACAACACAATGATTCCAGCTAATGCTCTGCAAGACACTTCACTTTGACAGTGCCTTTTTAAGCCCTGAAGTATAGAACTGTTAAGGGAACCTGGCAAAATGCTGGGGTTTAACCTGTGATGGACTAGCATGCCATCCACAGAGAGACGTATTGCTCTTAGTTTGCCATGAAAGCAAGCCCAAGAAGCTTAACATATGAAGTTATTCTTTTTGTTCACCATGCAATCTTTCTGCTGGGGTGAACTGTAGTAGATCGCCAACAAGTTTGTTTTTGGCAACTCTTATAGTGGACTATACAGGTCAGCATAGACAATTCTTGGTCTTAAGAATAAGATACTTTAGGTTGTTATCTTTAGAAAAGAATATGTTCTTTAGTTTTGTTTCTTCTGATAATATTTAGCTGTTGTGAAAATTCCATAGCATGATCAAACTTATTAAGCTTTCAAAGATGTGCTTCAGACATACATGAATCCTTATTTGTCATCAGTTCCCAATAAAACTACTGAAACTATTTACAGAGCTTTAAAGGTCTTTTGTGTGTGACACTGGGTAATTTGCTTTTTGTTCCACAGACTGTTGTGTTAAACAGAGATCAAACAAATGAGTGGAAGGGCTGGATGCAGCTGTTTATTCTCTTATATCATTATATTGGAGCAAGCAAGGTAAGAAAATAGAATGCTTTTTAATAGATGTTAAAATGTTTTACTAATCAGCACTAAAACATTAAAGAGTCCACTTTAATTATGTACTTTCAATGATGACCTGTTCCCAGTAGATCTACTGTAAGAGATGCAGTAGTATGCTGGCCTGAGTCACTGTATTGTGTTCAAAGACAAGCTCTCACATTGCCTTATGTTACTTCACCAACTCACCTACTCAGGAAACCATATGGAATATTGTTTTGATGGTCTGCCAAATTCTCAAAACCAGCATTCAAATGAATATATAGCAATTAGTCAGAAGAACTCGTGTTTTGAACACTGGTTAACCGTAATTTATTTCCGGCTAATACTGTGACTTTCTTTCTTACTTACTACAGGTGCTTCCAATTTATGTGTTTATAAGACTTCTTGTGGCTTCGTATCTTTTCCTGTCTGGCTATGGGCATTTCTCGTTCTTTTGGAATAAAGGAGATTTTGGTCTGTACAGGTTTTGTCAGGTAATAATTTAAGTGATTTCATTGAAACAGGGGAAAAATAAGTATTAAGTACGCATGATTCATTTAGTGGTGCGGTTCCAATTAATTGGAGACTGAAAGATTGCAAGTTTTCAGCACTTGAAATGCTTGGTAGAAAAGATACTGTATTTGTTACCTTAAGTGATTAACGTGGCTTTGTTCAGCGCTTTGTTACTTGAGAATTGTCAGGGCATTTTTTGATCAGTAACAGCATGAACTTACCTTTCGAAAACTTGTTTCCCTGTTTAAGCGAGTGTTGGGCATTTTTAATCTCGTACCCAGATGTCTACTTACCACGGTAGTACACATCTGGTCAAGTGCGTTCAGTTCGCCAATCTGATTGGTTGATGAACAGCTTCAGCATTTGCGCGCGGATGATGCAAAATTTGTTTCGCACGCGCGCACCGTACGTTAGCTAGTAAGAAAATATTTGGATTTGAAGGCTTTTGCGTTCGTGTTTTGAACGTTACTAATGCGAATAAACTACAGATAGTTTGAAGTTCAAACTTGTCAGCACAAAATGTTTTAAAAAGACGATATTCGTGGGTAAAAAGATTGGTAAAAAACTTTGCAAATCTGACGCGTACTTGACGCGTACAGCTAGCTTGTACGCGTCAAACACAGCGCGCGCTTTTCCCCGTTGATCGCATGAAGGCTGGGTTGAATGTTTTAATTTAGCAGCAAAACATGAGTGGCGTTTTTTTTTGTTCTTCAACACTATCTCAAGATTGTGTTACTTGTCTTTCCTTGTATAGGAAAGAAGTTCATGAGCTATTTACAGTGCCCAAGTGAGCTTTTCATCCACTAAATTGCCGAGCATGCGTAGTCGCGTTGTGTGTCACATTTCTGACACATTTGACGCGAGCAAAATCCGACTTTACCAGATGTTCTCTCCGAGGGTTGAGAAGATCTGGGTACGAGATTAGGGCATTTTAGCTGAAACACTTTGTAAAGCGACGACGGCTACCACATTTTCCCGCCAAAATGACACTGGTTCACAATTCACGCGCGCTCACTGTCTTCTATTGGTAAATCTCCTACTCGCACTAGAAGAATAAAGGTTTTATATATTTTCTCCTTTTCAGGTTATAACAAGAATGAATATCCTTGTAGCTGTTCTTTGTCTAATTATGGGTCGTCCGTATCAGTTCTATTACTTTGTTCCTCTGGTGTCGTTTTGGTTTGTAGTGATATATGCTGTAATAGCGGTGTGGCCCAGAGTCACGGCTGCTCTTGTTAAAGGTGAGAGATTTTGTTCAACTTGACAGATTATGTGTTCTGATCAAGTGTGTTCTTGCATCATGTTCCTTAATTTTCAAGGTATAGTTCGACACAGTCAAACCTAACGGACACCTCTATAACGCAGGCAACGAACACTATAATTCGGTTGCAGATACAGTGGAACCTCTCCTTTCGGACACCTCTATAAATAAGTACGGACACCTCCCTATTACGGATAGTTCACTGGGTCCGGCAAAAACCCCATTCGTTTTTCCCAAAAAATAAACCCTATAATGCGCATAGCGGACACCTTCACCCTGCTGCATATACAGTCGAAGCTCTCTATACGGCCAGATTCAGATTTTTATTATTTCACACTATTTACAACAATTAAACAATATTAACACTATTTACAGAAAATGCAATAATAAAATAAGGAAAATATACAATAGATACAAAACCAAAATAAAATGTGCTCAGTGACCAAAGAAGCATAAGCTATCGTGTTGGTCACTGACACGTTCAGAAAAACAGACAAGACACATAAATTACTAGAAATAATAGAATATGAATAACAAACGTATGTAGAATAAATATGTTAAAAGATGAATAAATCAAACTAAATATAAGCTAATATGCAGAAAACAATGAAATTATGCACAAGAGTAGGATTGGTTATTTAAGAGATAAATTTTATAGTGCTTGTAAAAGGAAGTATAAGGCAGTTTTTTCAAATCAGTTGGAATAGTTTCCCAAAGTTTTGATGAAACAAAAGAGAAGGTAGAGGTCCCGTAGTTATTATTTGCTCTTGGTCTATGAAAGTTCAAGTTAGCAGCATATCTGGTATTGTGGGTATGAACTTCAGAGGCCTGAGTAAGTGTTCTATGGAATATTGTTGGAATGTTTATTGAGAGCCACCTCTATAATACTGACACTTCCCTATTACGGACGGTTCACTGGGTCCAGGCAAAAACCCCACTGTCCCTGAAAACTTTCATAGAAAAGGTATTGGTCATATTTCCTCTTAATAAATTGGCAATACCATTACCAATATAAACTGGTTTCTAGTTTTTACCTACCTATATTAGGTCCAATTGCTCTCAGTTGAAAATTGTTTTATTTTTTTCGAGGTACAGTCAACTCTGTAAAACGGACGCCGTCGGGACCGGCTCCAACTGTCCGTCTTAGAGAGGTGTCCGTATTATAGGGAGTTTATTTACAGTAAAATGACTAAAAAACGGCAGGGACCAACACCAGGTGTCCGTCTTTCAGAAGTGTCCGTCTTATAGAGGTGACCGTTAAGAGAGAGTTGACTGTATTTTGTACTTTTTTCTTGCAGAAAACCGCAAGCATTACGTTGTTGTATTAGTGAAGTTCTTTTTTCTCTTTGGTGTAATTTCTATGATCTGGAGCTCACCGGTAAGTCATTTGATTGAAACGTTCGAGGATCAATGCCACCATCCATTAATTCAATTTTGGTGATGTTCAAACGTTTGGCCAGTTTTCTCGCGGATATTCTAGAACCCCGTGTGTGTCATGTTTGACATACCCACGTGATCTCTTACTTTTCTTTTCAGATGCTATGTCAGTGGATATTTTCCCAGTGGGCGATAAAAGAATTATTTATTGATGAGAATGACAGCGTTCGTGAATGGTGGTTCCGGTCATGGCTGGACAGATATGTAAGTGGGAGGGGAGGGTACGGCGTTGTTTTGTGAAAATTCATTCTCCAAGAATTCCGCGTGTCCGTAGTTGACATCAGCCTGGACGTTGCTAAGGAACGTGACGTAATCTTATGACGTCGAGCTGACGTGACCACTTTCGAGGTGTTCGTGCTATATTTTGATTGGACAGTAAGGATCGGAGAGTTATCGGTACGTCACGAAGATTTTCCGAACCTTATGAGAAAGTTTTTATATCTTATTCTATAAAGAATAAATGGAGACCAGTAAAAAGGATAAATATGTTAAGGTAAGGGCGTAAAATGATTGGTGTTTTCACTTTTATTATTTCTTTTTCAGATTGCGCTTTTTGGAATGGTAGTAGCCTTTGCATACTGCACTGGCAAATATCTCAAAATGTTCGACGACAACAACAAAAGAACTTTATTCTCCAGACCTGTAGGCGTTGCCTGTCTTATCTTTGCCTTTGTGGCTCTTGTGGTAAGATATATATGTTATTTGCCGGCCGGGAGGTCCGTATTTGGAAAAATTGTACCCGAGGTCTTGAGTACGGCCAGAGGCCGCAGGCCGAGGGCCGTGCTCAAGACCGAGGGTACAGTTTTTCCCAATACGGACCGACCTAGGCCGGCAAATAACGTTTTTATTTTTTTATACTTTGATTTGTTTGGAAAGGAAACCAAGGAAAAATGTGTCGCAAAATCTCTGTTTGCACACTCGCGCATTTGATTTGATTTGAGTCCGACTCGATCGACGAGCAAGAGTGAAGAATGCTGTTTGCTGTTTAATTCCGTATAAAATAGCTTTACTTAAAATGAACCGAACTCAAAAAAGGTTCAGCATATTTAATTTACACTGCAGAGAATCAAGAAAAGAAAATGAAGTCATAAATACAGCACAAATATGTAGCAAAACTTAACACATTTAAATCGATTTTAGTCGGCTTTCCGAACAATTCTCGATAAATGTTTTGAAAAGTCTTGAAATAATCTTTGCTCGCAGGGTATTAAGGCTATTTCTCTGACTCAAAAATACTCTTTGACTGGAAAGCAGTATTTTAAGCTATTCAAACTTGTATTTAACAAATTTATTATCTCTGCACTTTTCCCAGCAGAATTTTATTCTGATAAACAGTGCCAAACTGAATGAAATGCGTAGTATCCACGTACGGCACTATATTGTGATAATTAAATTGTCCGTTTTTAATCAAAGAATCTCATTTCCTTGAATGATGGCAGATAGTGTTCTGTTTTAGCAAAGCTTGACAGATAAAAAAGGCAGTTTAACTCATAGATAGAGTCTCAAAACCGCGGTGAAGTTTACCGCAATGGCGTGAAAATCATTGCAAAATGCACAAACAACGCGACGGCAAACTACGAACAGTAAACTACAACTCGATTTTTGTTGAGAAAGAAATAAATACTCGCCTTTTAAAGAACTTCGAGGCCTTTAATTCCACTGCTTTTTAGTCCTTTCAAATTTTCGACGGTTGATGAACAGTTATTTCGATTTTGGAGAGCAAAACTTTCATGTGTTCGTTCGTCTCGCGCTGCAAACTGATTTCGCGCGGAACTGCATCCCGTTCCGTTGACCGCGGTCAAGATCGGAAAATTCCGCCCGCTCCCGGAACCAATCAGATTGCAGGATTCAGTTCATCTTGCCCGCTCGCGCGCTGAGAAAAAAAAAATAAAAAACAAAACTGTTTGTTCTCTTAAAGCGCGGTTTTCTTATATCAGTGTCGTATAAGCGAAACCATTGAAAACAAACATCTGAATATAGCTCGTGACAGACGAGAGCAACTGTTGCCAAGCGCGAGAAAACGTGTAAGCTAAACTGCTTTTTACCTAAGGCGGGAAAATGTGTTACCGTTACCAAGAGCGGCAAAACGTGTGACCGGTGCCAGGAGCGAGAAAACGTGTCACTGGAGTGTTACTAGTACCATGCAAGTTCGGGAAAACTGGTAACCGGTGCCAAGCGCGGGAAAACGTTTGTAGGCCAATTGACATTTGATTTTACCTTTGCCCATGATTGGTTAAAAAACCGGCTTGTAAGCTCTGACTGGGCCGTGCACGTTGCTTATAAGTGAAGTAACTAACCACTTTTTTGTCTTTTGCAGAGTTATACTATTCAGGCTTTTACGTGTAGTTCAAAAGTCTCTTGTAACGAGACCCATTCAACAGTGTCATTTATACCTGTAAGTACAATTTATTCTTCCCGCTTTCTTCTTCGCATTCCTCTCTTTCTTTCCTTTCTCTCCTGATAGGCTATACTTTGTTCGGCTCACTGCTCCTTTCTTTTCTCCATCTCTTTTCATTTTGCTTTTCGCTTACTAGTTCCAAACACTTCTTTCACAAAAGTAAAGCGCTGTAAGTGAGATGACCCAAATAACGGAATCTACAGCTACAAAAAGAATCAAACAGGACTGCCTTCAAGATTTTTCAAGCAGGCCTTCTCCTTCCCCACCGTCTATTCTTTTTATCTATAATCGTCCTGTTTTGTCATTTCTTGAGTTTCTTTATGTTTTATTTGTTTTCGCAGATAATAGCCTTTGTGCTCCTTAGAAATGTTCCTGGCCCTTTCCGGGCAAAATTCAGTAAATTTTATGCCTGGGTTGGCACTATTTCTCTTGAGGTAAAGTTGCAAATATAAGGTTACACAAGATCGTACTCCGAAAATTAAAATTATAAGTGATGCAGTATTAAGTATTGAAGACTGTGTTTCAAGCTGCTGAAACATTCTCCTATGGGACCATCCAGGGGCTCATTCCTCTGGACCGTTTCAGGGAATGTGGGATTTGTATTGAAATAATTTTTAATGAATTTTATTGCGGTGATGAGGTGTATAGCTATGATGGTGAAGAGAATTACAACAAAGAAACTTCTAACGCAGGTTGTTATAATAAAAGTGTGATCGCGACTTAGGGACTTGTAACAAAAAAGCGTCTAGCTACGGGGCTTGTAACGGAGGTGTGACTCACGGACTTATAACGAAGGAACGTCTAAGAGGGTGGGCTTATAACGAAGGTGCTCATGTTGAAGGGGTTTGTGCAGTTCAACCCACGATAACGGGCACCTCCCCGCAATGGCCGATTGATTTTGTCCAAAGGGTGGCCGTTGACTGACTAGGGAGAAGGGTCGTCTTAAAGCGAAGGATTTTCTAACCAAGTGGGCCATGACTGTGAGATAAATAAGTGGCATCATTAGGGCTGTCCACAAGTTGCTCGAAACTTCCCAAAAATGTTTTTATGCTGAATGCACCGAAAAAGTCGAAACATTTTCGGATCTTCCTCGGAAATCTTCGGTAAACCTCGTTAATATTCGGAAAAGTTCGAAAAATGTTCGGAAACGTACGTATGGCCTTCGAACGAGACTCGGAGAATCTTCGGAAATTTTCTGTTTAGAAATTGCTCAGAATGCAATAAGTTGCTCGAAAGGAAAAGAGTTGCTCAAAGAGAAAAAAATTGCTCGAAATATGAAAAGTTGCCAAAAAGTTGCCGAGCAACTTGTTTACTGCCCTAGCCACTATGCGTTTCTAACAAACTGTTTTCTGTTCTGTTCTTTTTTTTTCAGTTATTTATAGCGCAGTACCACATATGGCTTGCACACGACACTAAAGGTGTTTTAGTATTGATTCCCGATCAGCCTCTTCTCAATGTCATCCTCACAACTTACGTGTTTGTATGCGTGAGCCACGAGATTCATAAGGTCTCTGGAATACTGGCCAACGCCCTCATCACCAAAGACATAAAAACAATGATACGAAGAGTTATATTCTTCATCTTCATGTTGATAATCATCTGGTGGCACAAGACTCGCCATGATCCGAAGCCGAAATTGGCCTGATGTTAAAGTTAACGTTTGTCGACCGAAATCGGGCCATGTCTTTGGGCGTCATTTGGTGCGCGAATTCAAGGCAATACTGAAAATACACAGGCCAACATGCATCACGTCTAAAGAGAGGATCATACGAGGGAAACAAGCAACAATCCAACTGGTGCAGCTTATTTCAAGCATTTCTCAGATTTTACAAAAAAAACACACACACACACACACACACACACACACAAATGTGGTAGTGCTTTGAACTAGCCTGCGTAAACGGGGACCTCTCGACGTTCGCTTATTTCTCCCAACACCCCCACCCCAGGGGATGTGCGGGATTCGACCCGAAAAATTCCATACTGATGACGTAGCTCTGCAGAGATCCGTGTAGTGTCTCTGATTGGTTGTTGCTTGGTTTTGAGTTCAATTATAACAGACTATCCACAGTGAAGTTGAAGCCACGTCTTACAGCGTAATATAACTACCACATGAAAGTACTGCTTAATAGCTTTCATTTGAATGGTCACACACTAGGGTTTTATCCACAGACTTAAAAGTTAGAATCACCTTGTACTAGCCTCCTTCGCAGACGTTCTTTGGGCTCGTCACGCGTTTCTTCCAAAGAGCCCAAAGAACGTCTGCGAAGGAGGCTAGCTTATACAGCATAATAAACAGTGCCACATGAAAGTACTGCTCAATAGCTTTCATTTGAATGGTCACACACTAGGGTTTTTATCCACAGACTTAAAAAATAGAACCACCTTGTACAGCATAATAAACAGTACCACATGAAAGTATTGCTCAATGGCTTTCATTTAAATGGTCACACACTAGGGCTTTATTCACAGACTTAAAAGCTAGAACCACCTTGTGCAGCATAATAAACAGTGCCTCATGAAAGTACTGCTCAATAGCTTTCATTTGAATGGTCACACACAAGGGTTTTATCCACAGACTCTAAAATTAGAACCACCTTGTACAGCATAATAAATAGTGCCACATCAAAGTACTGCTCAATAGCTTTCATTTGAATGGTCACACACAACGTTCTAAACAGTACCAGAGAGAAAGTATTGCTGAAAAAGTTTTTAATATATAGACTCGCTGGTGTTTTGACAGTTTCATTTGATAAAGGATCAAACTTTAGGTTTCTATCCAGACTCACGGAAACGTTCGGTGTAATAGAAATTATGTATTGCACTTGTAAGAATTAGAGTTAATTTATTAGTAATTATATAAAGAGGGTATCAATAAAATGTTATCAAAGAATGAATAATAATGTAACTTGAACTGCGCTACGAGAAGTGAACTAAGGCCCCGTTTACACGGGTCCGGACAAATTTTTGCATGGACAAATTTTGTTCCTGGACTGCCTGTTTACATGGATCCGTGCAAATTCTGTTACAGATTGCAGTGGTGTTTACACGGATCCGTGCAAATTTTAGACCAGTCGCGACATTTGAATGGCTTTTTTACGTCTCTGTTGTGATTGGTTATCGCTAATGTTTTAAGCCAATCATGTTGCAGCTGATGCAGTAAGCGGCAAATCAAACATGGTGGCAGACAAAAACTTTACGTGGTCTGATGTAGAAATTGATTTGTTGCTACATGTAGGTATAGACTACAAAGCAGGAAAAGTAGGGGAAGGAGTTGATTGGGAAACGAACAGGAGCAAGTACGAAGACGTAACCAGAATGTTTTTGGAAAAGTACCCTGATAACGACAAGGAGAAATTCCCCCGACGTACCGAGGCGTGAGGAAGCTTCAACAAAGACCGAATCCAAAACAAACTAAAAAGGATCAAGTCTCCTCATATCTGTAATCTGCCTTTTTTGTTTCTTTTGTCTGAAATTAAACCAAATGGAGCAAAACAGGGGCAAAATGTAACAAAATGTTTCATTTTTGCTAAGCGACCAGGCAAAACATAACTAGATTTCAGGCCTTAACCGCGCTATCTGAGCAAAAAGTTGCACGGTTCGGGTGTTTACACGAGTCCGTACGAAATACGGAACCGTGCCGATCAAAAAGGTGACCTGCTTTTTTCAGGCCCCAAACTTGCACACTTCGCCGTTCAAAAATTCGTCCAGTTCCGCCGGTCCCGTGTAAATGCAAGGTGGAACCGTGCAAGTTTTTGTCCGTGCAAAAATTTGTCCGGACCCGTGTAAACAGGGCCTAAGTGGCGAATGGCTCGGTGGTGTAGTGGTAAGGCCTGAGAAGGGCTTTCCACAAGTTGCTCGAGATTTCCCAAAAAGTTGCCCGTAATTTCTCAAAAAAATGCTCCAAAAATCCAAAAAAGTTGCTCCTGCTTATAAAAGGTGCTCGAAAGTTGCTCCAAAAAATCAAAAACGCTGCTTCTAATCAAGAGAATCTCTCTAAATATATGCTAATTTCCATTTGAGAGTAAGATTTCTAAGCAGTTTTATGCAATTTTACAGCAAAAGAAGTATCTAAATAACAGGATTTCTTTAACTGAGAAAAATCATGAAGATATCCGAATGACGTCATGTTTGCTGACGAGTTTTGTAATGTTTTAATGCAAAATGAGCGGAAAGTTGAAATGTCTTCAGATGTTCCTCGAAAGTCTTCGGCAAACTTTGTAAATCTTCGGAAACGTTCGAGTTGCCTTTGAACAACACTCGAATAATCTTCGGAGATCTTCAGTCTGGAAATTGCTCAAATTGCAACAAGTTGCTCGAGAGGAAAAAAGTTGCTCGAAGGGGAAAAAGTTGCTCAAATCATGAAAAGTTGCAAAAATGTTGCCGAGCAACTTGTGGAAAGCCTTAGGCCTGAGTCGTACCCAGACGCTATTTAATGTGTTTTTATGGTGAGAGAGGAGAGTGGATTAAGGCAAACGGGGAGTGATGGGAGCGGACGAAAGAACAATAGATATATTTTTCTCGCTTCTATTCCTACATATACATTTTCCCACTTGCCTCGCTTCACTTCCTCACCCGAGAATCAAATGAGAAGAAAGAACCAAAAAAATAACTTTTCCAGTTAAGGAAAATTGTTTAGTTTCATCTAAAGAAAAGCAAGTGCCCAAAATGCTTCTGGTCATTTCTTTCTAAGGGTCTCTAAGGTCATTGGCTTTCCTCGTGCTGCAGTCCTGCCGATAGGATCTGAAGACGAGGATAGCATTTCCCTTTTAGTATTTCTTTTCCCAAATTTTTGTCTGTAAAAATAGAACAGTAGGATTTGAATCCATCTCCCATACCCGGAGGGATGGGGGTGGGGGGGTGGGGGGCTACTTTACAATATTTTATGCGCTGAGGCTCCACCCCTCCACCCCAAGATCCAAGCCCTTTCCCTCTTATATACCTTTTTTGACTGAAAGGTAACCTTTCCGCATTCCTTTGATAGCAAATGGCAGCCCTTTCACAAACCTACACTATAAGGTAGCAGGAAACTCATCTATAATAAAAGTTTTGAATATACCCCTTAGAATACGTTGATGAATCTCATTTACATGTAACGTATATACGGTCAATATAGCATGGTTGGGATGATAAATGAGCAATACAACAGGCTGCCAACGATTATATTAACGCACGTTAGCTGGGCTAACTTCCGTATTCGCGGCTGGATTTGAAAAGGGAAAAAACCATGGAAATTAAAGAAAAATATCTTAGCGGATAACATTTCGAATGATGTTGGTTAGCCGGAATTCTTTCCGCACAAATTTCCAAGGTGATGTTGAAAACACTGGGAACACTACGTTCGAACCTAATGGCCCATCAGGCTGGAGCTTATACCGGTTTCCGTAGCTTGAAGCGAATAGGAGTACTTCTTCTCCCCCAGGATGGGATGCTAGTCCATCACAGGGTTGCTCGTCAGCATTAAATTCGGCGGTACCAGTTTATACACTAGGGTGCATGGAGAACGTTAAAGGCACTATGAGGGTAAAGTGTCTTTCCCAAGGCACAACGAAGTGCCCCGCCCAGGGGGTCGAACCCGTACTGCTCGATCCGGAGTCCAGTGCACTAATAAGCGTTAGGCCACGTCGCCTCCCATTTTTCTGTATAAATACCGATAAAAGGGAGGTTTTCTGTTTATTTTGGCAACTATCTCTGACCAGAACGCATGAAAAAATGACGCTCGCCTCAGGCTTTTTTCCGGTTCGGTTGCGGTTTTGATCAAAAACATGCTCCCCCCGATACGATCGCTTTTCTAACTCATATGGTTGGAAATTTTACATAAGATGCCCTAGCTATCTGGAAAAGTAAAGAAAAAACGCGTGTTTTCTCTCTATATGTTTGATTCTAGTATTATGCAGTTTTTGAGCTCTGACCAACCAGTCCAAGAACAAGTTTTAACTAAAGAATCTTGCAGTTTTCCTGTATCGAAATTATCGACTTGCAATCTCAAAATTGTGTTATTTTATTCTGCTAATAATATATTGAACCATTTAATTTAGGGTGATTCCGGTATCTTAAATAATTATGCTCTTCTCACAATTTTCTTAACTGTTGTTTGACGCAGTTTATTTTTAGAGGCTTAAGGGAAACTACTTGTTCGTGGCAATAAAATCAACTGCTCTATAATTATAAAATCAGACGTTTAATTTGTGCTAGACGGGAAAAAGTTAATGGCCCATCGACCTTGCGTTTAAAAATAACACTAATTGAAGG
Source organism: Oculina patagonica (assembly GCF_052425735.1). Classification (NCBI taxonomy): domain Eukaryota; kingdom Metazoa; phylum Cnidaria; class Anthozoa; order Scleractinia; family Oculinidae; genus Oculina; species Oculina patagonica. Next base: position 5,962,279 of record NC_135768.1, read on the forward strand.
TTACAGTTATTTTTAATCCAAGCATAACTGTTGGGAAACTGAATACATTTTACGGAACATTACAGAATAAATTTTGCATATCAGCGATCAATCGTCGTATTTTTTCAACTTGAAGACGAAAAGTATGAACGAAAAAAGAGAAAAAGACGTGACATAACAGGAAAAGTTGAAAGTTAACTTCATGTTAGGGAACCGGGGGGAGTATCTTGATCTGAATCTTACGCCTACCTCCCCTCCTATAATATTGCATAAGTTTGCTTCTCTTGGGTGGACGGGTGTAAATCGAAAAAAAATATATGCCTACTACAATTATTGGTATACTGGAAACGCTGCTTTTGCTAGCAAAGTTACTGTTTTTTTAAAGGAGTTTTCCCGAAAAAATAGTACTACACTTCTCCTCAGAGTTGCTAAACGTACGTCGCCCCCCCCCCCCCCCGGTTCAATACTGTCAACGCTTCCCACGGCTAGTCATCATAAATCCATTCGATCGATACGAATCATTTCATTCATTATTTGGGAATATAAAACGATGAAAGAACAAAAGTTTTTTTCTATTGTAGCCAACGCAGCAGACAGAAAATGCGCTTAATTTTGCTGGTCTTTGTTTTGTTCTGAACTGTTAAAGTATTTGGGAGGGGACCTTGAGAGTCCCTAGGGAGTTTTAAATTGCATGCCTGTCAAATTCTTCTGTCATTAGAACACTCGATCGCTCAGCGATTTGACACATTTTCTGCAGCAAGGACTGCTGTTTGATCCTCAAAATAACGATTATTCACGTATATTTCAAAATTGTGCGATCTGTTTTGTTTTTATTCGTAGAAAATTGAATTTTCGCTTCACTGCAAACCGCAAATCCAACGCGCTCTGATGAAAATGCGTTTTGCTGTTGATTGCATACTTGTGTGCGAATGATTGACAGGTAATTTAGGCGACGAATCGTACCCACGCTAGCTCGGTTCATTGCCAAACCCTCGGTGACTGTTTTGGATTCTTTCTCAGTTTTTAGCGAGCATTATATCGACGAACGACTTCTGTGGCTGAAAAAAGCGACACGGTATAGCGGCCAGTTCTTCAGGTAAGCGCATTCGCTAGAAATAAGCCTTGTAAAGGTCGGAATTTTGTTTAAAACTGCGTTAGCGGCCTTCCAGAGCGCGCCATCGTTCTTGGTTATATTGAAAAGCTTTATTGTTGTAATGCTTGTTTACCAGCAGGGAGATTTGGGGTTATTCGGTCTTTTTGCGAGTAGAACTACCTGCCGGATGACTGAATCTAGGTGAAAGTCTAGCTTTGTTCTTTTGTTAAGGATCTTGCGATTTTATATTTCGATTAAAACTGATCGTTTTCGGAATATCTTGGATTTCTCGTTGAACAATAGGTTGATTTAGGCCGCAAGTCGTCTGCCGTCAAATCGGTAAAAGTGTCCGCGTGTTTGTGTTCGTTTACCTTGCCGACTATAACTAGATTTGAAAGTTTTCTTTGCGCCATAAACGTTCTCAAATTGTATTAATACTTTGCAAATATCCAAAACGCTTTACTTTGATATTTTTTCGGCAAATCGAACCTTTACGCTTCGCCGCTACGAATATAAAGCTGACAGTATACATGCAGTATGCCGCCTTAGATTTTTCTTCGCCGAGAATGTGTCAACGCCGTTACGGCAAGGAGAAGGGGACAACCATTCCACATTCCCACTCGAATCTTATGTTTTAAAACTTTATAGAGTTTTCCCGTGGCGTGAAACTCTATGCTCGTCTTAGTTTTCGAATTACTGCCCGTAACAGAGTGTTTGACAGGAAAACTCGCTGTGCGAGGCGGTCGTAATGGCCGATTTAACTCATTATTTGTACCACAAGCGTATTGTAAACGTTATGAAAATAATTTCTTGGACGGTTTTGTGGATTTTTGTTTAAGCTGCAACGTCTGATAAAGCTTGCAGCCTTGTAACAGGGGTAGTATTTTTGTTTGATGCTAAACACCCGCCGAGTTTGTGCGATCGAATGCTCGATCTACTAGTTGGCTCTTCAAGCAAGAAGTTCTAAATTCTGACGGCGGCGCAAGCCAAAAATTTGGGTTTCCCCTTCCTCTCCAATTTCCGACATCCTAAAAATGGATTAACTTGTCAAGGATCGACCCTACCGCTTTTGGAAACTATAAACTTGTAAACGATAACTGCTCGTAGCTCTCTCAACAAGATATTTCTGTGTGTGCTTTACTAAGTTGTTTTCTTTATACTTGCAAACAGCTTTCTTCTAAACTGCCTTCGGTGTTTCTACTTTTTACAGGTCTATGATCTCCATTTAGTAGATGCAATAAGAAGCAAAAGATTGGTAAGAAAATGTACTAAAATATATAACAACACTGAGCATAAACAATGTATTATATAAACTTATTATCTGGTAAAGAATTGAATCTTACACTCTGGATATTTTTTCGCTCAACTTGCATGTAAGCTTACAAGTGCTATTCCGTAAGTCCTCAGTCACTTTATTTCTAGCCAGATTTTCGTTTGCCACAAATTGTATAAGCTTTATACGTTTGATTGCGGCAGTTTTGGATGAAGAGTCAAGAAACTCGTTTGTCACGCTCTTTTGTGTGTGGGAATAAAATTTTTCTAATGTCCGCTACGTAACTTCGTTGTTTACTCAGACTACAATGAGTTCTTTGATACGGTTTGTAGATTTTTTTCCGTCGGAAGTCACGTTTCGTAAAAATTATTAATCGGAAAACACCAAATTGTCTAACATTGGAAAGGCTGTGAAGATCTTTAAACGTTCTTTTTACTTTGTAGCCACTGGGAATTTTCTACAAGAAGACAGCTTGGCCCGGTGAAAAGGTAAGCTTAAAATCGTACATAAATCTATTTTTCTTTTTGCCACATGTAACAAGAAAAGTTTGATTTTGTTTGTGGGCGTTAAGGTGTGTAGATGCCTTTTTGTTCCAAGGGGACCTTTGAGAAACTTTTTGTGTTCTATAATTTCTTATGTTATGGTTCGTTGCAATGCATGTTATGTGCAGAACTCTTGCGAAATGAACACTCAATGTTATTTCGTTTGAGGGCTGCCTGAGTGTATGTGTGGTGTATGTGACTTGAATTTCAATCAGAAGACATTAGTGATCAACTTGATATTCCTTTTGCATTAGTTGGGATTTTTCTGGCATATGCAAATAAATACTTAAAACATTTTGCAGTCATTAATATTGCCCTTTAAGAGTCCTCTCAGACACAACCCCCTTGTATTGGGTCATACAGACAAGTTTCTAAAAGCCTTGATCACTTTCACAAATCTGTTGATTCTTAAAAAACTTTCTTGTTTTTCTTGAATTGTAGATATATACTGTGTGTATTGTCTGCAACAACTTTTTTATCCAAGATTTATAATTTATATCACGAAATGCAACATTTGTTGATCAACACTTTGTTATGTAACTTTTTGACACAAACTATAACATACATGTACTTTTGTCGGTTAGTTCTATAGTGGAATTTAATTTCTCCAACCCTTGATTACTTGAACTTCCCAATAACTCTTACCAAAAGTTGTTTTTTATTTCCTTGGTTGAACACTTCGATTCTACCCTCGATTTCTCGAACTCCGCTATTTCTTGAACCAATTCCCATCTCTTGAAGGTTCAAGAAATCAATATTCCTCTGGATTTGATTGTGAAAAATATTCAGTTTCAACTGAAATTCACTATTGTGGTTAACAATCAGTGGGTATTTCTGAAACCAAGCTGACACACAGTTCATGAAATACGTCACTTCATTGCACTTGAAATACAGGGGAAAATATCGAAGTCACTTAGACACAATATCCAAATAAATTCTTGGTGATATAATTCTTGTTTTTCACTTAAGCCCATCAAAATTGAAGTTATGTTTTGAACACAGTTGTTTTTCAACAGAGTTTGCTTTTCAAAACACATTATGTGTCAATTTAGTATTGTTATATTTGACCACAAGTGTTTTTTAATAAATGAAAGCCAAGGGCAAGTTCAGCCTTGTGATCTTAAGACTGATGTTTACTTAGCTTTAATAGCACTTACGCCTTTTTCTGCAATTTATTTTTGTGTTGTACTTGTAAAATAAGGGGAAAAACTATTTCCTTATTCACTCATTTTTTCATAGTCACAGCAAAGTTTCTTATAGACACATTATACAGGTAATTTATGATCGCTTTTGCAGTACAAATTTGTTGGAATTATTTTTTTTTGCCTATTGTAAACGTGTTCATCTTAGAAACAAAGTAAATCAGGGAGTTAGGAGTTACACCAAAAGGCTTTTCTTACAGCCATGGCACTTGACAGCAGAGCCAACTGCCATAAGTAAAGGAAAGCCTTTTACACATGCGCTTGCACTACTTTGCTTTAGATTTAAACTGATTGTTAAGCTTACATTTCAAAAACATTGGCATATGATAAGCAAAAGCTATGTATTTGAATCTTCATTTCTCTCTAACCATTGATTTCTTGAACATTTCGATAACTCAACCCAAAAGTTGTTTTCCTTTCCACAGTTGAACAATGCAATTTTAATCCTGATTTCTCAAACTCCCTGACTTTTAAAATCAAGTTTTGTTTCTGTTGAAGGTTTTAGAAATCAGAATCCTGCTGTATAACAAACTTGTTTCACTCGGTAAAGGCTGACAGAGGCCACTGAAAACTTAGTGAGAATTTTTACGCCACGTACCCTTAACAAGGACTGAAATGAAACCGTGGAAACGACCGAAACTAAACAAAATTGCCAAAACAAGCAAAACCATTACCATTATTGAGAGCTAACTGTAAACAGGCTAACCCGAGTACACCTTCCACTCTGATTAGCCTGAAAAGCACTTCAGTTGGTGTGAAGAACCTGCAGGTTATCCTGTTTACAGTTAGCTCCCAATAATGGTAATTGGTTTGCTTGTTTCATTCATTTTGGCCATTTTGGTTGTTTCAGTAGTTTTGTTTTAATTGGTGGTTTCGCTCATTTTGGTTGTTTCGTTTAGGTGGTTTCATTTTGTTGTTTTGGGTTTTAGTACATCTCAGTTTTTACCATAATCAGATAAGTTAACCAGTTAAATAAGTGATCACCAAACTTGTGTTCTTAATTCTGTTTTGCTTTTTCAGTTTTCACCATGGAGACAAGCAGAATCGGCATTCCTCACGGTGAAATGAGCAAGGAAGCTCACACGGCAATGTGGGCACAACAACAGCACTACCCTGACTCTGGCATCATGTCAGGTGCGACCACCACTGCGCACTCAGTCAAAGGTGATGAGGATGATGACTACATGAAGACGAGTCACATGACATTTGAATGGGAAACAGGATTCTCCGACCAGGAGATGCATGCTATGAATGAGCAGTTTGTCTCGACCAGGAGGTTGGTAAAATCCTGTGATAGATAGAATTAAACGTGAATGGGCCAGTTACTTTGTTTATCTTACTAATAACCCACATTTCACTCCATATTCCCAAGAGTACCCAAGTTTTAAGACTGAAAAAGTCCATATTTATAAAGAATAATATCCCAATTTTTAGGTGAAAAAGTATATGAAAAACAAACAGTAGCAAAAATTAATGGCAATGCTGTCACTTTTGAATGTCAACAAGCGGGGTTTCATCCACAAACTTAAAAGTTAGAACCAATTTGCTAACAGTACCGCATGGAAGAAATGCCTAGGTTGTTATTCAAGGACTTTGAAAGTTAGAGCCAACTTGTACAGCATAATGAAAGTGAAAGTGCTGCTCAGCTTTCATTTGAATGGTCACAGACTAGTCAGAGTTCATTCTCGTCCCCATAGCCCTTTTGTTTCTCTTAGCCGGCTTGGCACAAGAAAACGGAGGGCTCTAGGGACATAGGATTTTTGAATCAATTCGAATTTTTTTGATTGGCTGTTTGGAAAAAAGAATTCCTAAACGGAAGTCGAAAATGTAACGACTCTCTCATACATTCTTTTGAAACGTCATGACTGCATACATGAACACCGGAAGTCCTAGAATCTAGGACTGGAAATCCTGTGTCCCCAGAGCCCTTCGTTTTCTCGTGCCAAGGCCCAGCCGGCTAAGAGAAACGAAAGGGCTATGGGGACGAGAATGGTCAGAGTTTTATACATAGACTTGAAAAGTTAGAGTCACTTGGTACAGCATGTCTTACTTTCATGTCCGTTATGTACATGTATAGCAAATTTTTCTTGTCAAATAATATAGTAACTCTCCTTTGCCCTTTCCCACCAGCCAACGTATTCGCCAAGCCATGTTCCCAGAAACACTTGAGGAAGGAGCCCATATCCCTTCCACACAGTTTGACTCGACATCCTCCACAGCTGTGCAGCGTCTTGCTGAGCCATCGCTCATGCTCAAACAAGCTGTCGTCAACCTCATTAATTATCAGGTAATATCTTATGACGTTTTTGTGATGGTAGGTCATTGGTAGACCCTCTTTCTGTGTTGGATCATCGTGCAAGTTGTTTTAAGTTCTGTTGTGATTATTTTCTTGTGGCTTGTAGGATGACGCTGATCTCGCAACCCGTGCTATTCCTGAACTGACCAAGCTGTTGAACGATGATGATCAGGTTAGTAAACACTCTGAAATAATGACAATAATAATAATTTTGTAAGGGCTTCAATAATAATTTTGTAAGAGCTTCATTGATGTAGTAGTACATGTGGTAATTGGGATTAAAAAGGTTGGTCATGGCAGGTGCTGAATTGAAATTCAACCTCTCTTAGGTGGTGGTTGGACAAGCGGCAATGATGGTACATCAACTGTCCAAGAAAGATGCCAGTCGTCACGCCATCATGAACTCGCCGCAGATGGTGGCAACTCTGGTCAAAGCACTTAACAACTCCAGTGATGCAGAGACTATGCGATGTGCTGCCGGTACCCTCCACAACTTGTCACACCACAGGTAAGTAAATATTGCAGGTATTTACTTGAAAACTGATAAGTAGTGAATAGAGTGTTCTCTTCATTTAACACACTATAATTCTTTTCTATCCCCTAATTGTTAGCACTCAGTTTACTATACAAAATCCAATGCATTATTTTAAAAGTTGTGACTCTTCTTGATGACTAACATTTGTTTTCTTCTTCTTTAATGCCCAAAGGCAAGGTCTGCTATCCATCTTCAAGTCCGGAGGCATCCCAGCCCTTGTCAGGTTGCTTGGGTCCCCTGTGGAAGCCGTAGTGTTTTATGCTATCACTACTCTGCACAATCTGCTACTTCATCAAGAAGGTGCCAAAATGGCTGTTAGACTTGCAGGAGGACTTCAGAAGATGGTGGCACTTCTGGGACGTACCAATGTCAAGTTTCTGGCTATTGTAACTGGTATGTAATTCAACCCATCATTTTACAATATTGATAGCTTGAACTGGAAAGTTGAAGGGACTTCGTCAAGGATCTTACCAGATTTTTGAACAGCCACAAATTATGTTTGTGTTGCAGGAAACCGAAAAATAAAAGTCCATTTTCATAAAAAATTGCTTATATTAGAGCACTGAAACTGTTAACGAGCATCTTGGCTGCAGATGGCTTGGATGGAAACAGATTGCAACTTGAAAAAGTCAGGCTGACATTTTCAAGGTGTTTCCACACATCATCAAAAAAATGATATTTATAGCCGTAGGTTAATTTCTATCTGCAAATTAAGGTTAAATTATCCTTTAAATGTTCAAAGGTTATGATTTTTTTGTATTAGTTAAACTGCCTACTTCTGATTTCAGAACAGTTTAGACCAAAAATCTGTGAAATTCCCGTGACATAGCTCCTTTCAAAGTGTGTGTAGTTGTTAGATGCTGATGGATGTTTGCTTGTTTGTTGCAGACTGTCTTCACGTGCTGGCATACGGCAACAAGGAAAGCAAGCTGATCATCCTAGCATCAGGAGGGCCTGCAGAGCTGGTGCGCATTATGAGGAGTTACACCTATGAGAAGCTTCTGTTCACAACCAGTCGTGTGCTCAAGGTTCTCTCTGTCGATACTGACAACAAGCAGGCCATTGTTGAGGTAAATTTCTACACTTCTGTGCTTTTGCTTCCAGCCATCAAAGATCAACATTAATTGTCATTGAAGAGTGTTTATTGTTTATCATGGTGTAAGATAGGAAAGATGAACATTTCTTTGTTTGTGTCTCGATGGAATCGCTTTGCGTTGTTGATCAAAGTTTTCAACTGCAAGAATCCACCTCATCACCTGATGAAGACTAGCAGTATTGCAGTCGAAACATTGTGATCTACAACTCAAAGCGATTTCATTGTGAGACAAACATCCTTCCTAACGACATTAAATACTGTCCAAAAAAATCTTTGGAAGTCTTCGGGTAATATTGTATCTTTAATTTCTCGTCCTTGGGTGATCTTTCAAAATCTTTTATTCTGAGCTATTTGGTATTTGGTGATTTTAGTACCTTGACTTTATTTATAGAGAGTGGTGCATTTTGACCTCTTATGTTGAAAACAAATTTAACTACCAGATGACTAGGCCTGGCTTGCTGTACATGTCCTAACTCCCAATTTTGAGAGTGTAGTGGAACTCATTAAGCTTACAGGTGAAATGTTGTTTTAAAATTCCTTGTCAGGCTGGAGGTATGCAGGCACTTGCCATGCATCTAGGGCACCAGAGTAACAGACTGGTCCAGAACTGCCTGTGGACTCTGCGTAATCTGTCAGATGCCGCAACCAAAGAAGAGGGACTTGAGAACTTGCTACAGATGTTGGTGCAGCTACTCTCATCCAATGACATTCAAGTGGTGACGTGTGCTGCAGGAATCTTATCAAACCTGTCGTGCAACAACCCTAACAACAAGCAGCTTGTTTACAGGTTTGGTGGCATTGAGGCACTGGTGAGGACCTGCATGCAGGCTGGAGACAGAGAGGAGATCACTGAGCCAGCGGTAAGGAGATGTCGCTATTGTACATTTCTTCTTTAAACCTTGAGATTTTTTGATCCTAGAAGTCATCTGCATCCTGATTGGTGTACATGACCTCCAGTCTTCCTGGTTATGCCTAAGCCATTTTCTACAGTTGATCTCTACGGGTTAGATCCATTCCGTCCCCATAGCCCTTTTCGCTTCTCTTATGCCGTGGGGCTTTGACACAAGAAACAAAGGGCTCTGGAGACATAGGATTTTTGAATAAATTTAAATTTTTTGATTGGCTGTTTGAAAACAAAGAATCTTGAAGGGAAGTCAAAAGTGCCATCACTCTTCCACACAATATATACATGTAGGAACACTACAACTGCACACATGAAGACCAGAAGTCCCAGAATCTACAGGACTGTAGGACTGAAAATCCTTTGTCTCTAGATAGAACCTCTCGTTTCTCGTGCTAAGGCCCTGCTGGCTAAGAGAAGTAAAAAGGGCTATGGGTTAGAGAAAAATGTGCAAAAATATTCAAGTTATCTGAGTGAATATTGCAGAAGTTAATGCAAGTCAATTTTTCTCAGGTTTGCGCACTACGCCATTTGACAAGTCGACACGAAGATGCAGAGAAAGCCCAAAATGCAGTGAGGGTTCACTTTGGCTTGCCAGTCTTGGTAAAACTTCTTTACCCACCATCTCGCTGGCCTCTCATCAAGGCTGTTGTTGGCCTCATGCGCAATCTTGCATTGTGCCCCCTTAATCACACCCCAATCCGTGAGCATGGAGGTCTGCCGCAGCTTGTTCAGCTCATGATGCGAGCTCACCAGGACATGCAGAGGAGGCCTGGACAGAGTGTAGTGATTGACGGTGTCAGGATGGAAGACATCGTTGACGGATGTGTTGGCGCACTGCATATCTTGGCGCGGGAAGCACACAACAGAGCTGTTATAAGAAGTCTTCACTGCATTCCACTCTTTGTTCAGGTAAATATTTGTCAAAAAAATTTTGGTATAAGACAGGGCTGCCATTAAGGGCCATAATCTGTATTAAACCCCTGTTACAGCTGAGTTCCCTGGATGTTGCAGGTGAAGATTTTGATTGGTGTTAGGTTACACTGAGCTACAGGTGAAAGCTTCAATAATATAACAGCTGCTTAAAAAACTTAATACAGCCCTGCAAGTGTCAAAAGGGGATAAAAGTTGATTTGTTAGGACTTAATCCTTGTATTTTGAACTGAAAGTTTCAAGCTACAGTAGCTGACATACAGTAAATAGTGGACACAATGTATTCAAGAAGCAGTTCTTGTGCGATATTTTCACTAATTTTCATTAACACTTCTCTTGAACTTTGAAGGCTACTGGATTCGAAAAGTTTTACAATATACATTGTAAATCATGTCCTGTTCTGGACAAATTAATATATAAATTACATTCCAACACCAGAGTAACCTTTTGCTACTTTTTCTCCCCAGCTTCTTTATTGTCCAATTGAGAACATTCAGCGTGTTGCCGCAGGAGTGCTGTGTGAACTGGCACAGGACAAGGAAGGCGCAGAAGCAATCGAGGCTGAAAATGCAACTGCCCCCTTAACAGATCTGTTGCACTCGAGAAATGAGGGCATTGCAGCTTATGCTGCTGCTGTTCTGTTCCGAATGTCTGAGGATAAGTCACAAGATTACAAGAAGAGGCTGTCAGTTGAGCTGACAAGTTCTCTGTTCCGTGACGACGCACCTTGGCCCGAGGTAAGAATCATTGCATTTGTAAAGTGTTTCTCTTACTAATTATAGTGATATCCCAATTTTTTGAACCTCCAAGGAAAACACAAATTGAATCGAGATATTGTGAGTTATTGAGAAAGCAAGCCGGGTAAAAATTGCATTGTTTGACCGAGTGAAGCAAATCCATGGGAAATGACTTTCTGTTCAAGTTATCGGGAGGATTGAGAAATCCATGGTTTAACAAGGATGTAGCTAGGGATCGGATAGGGAGAAAACACTAAGCCGGCTCATCAACAATCTCAGCTGGCTTTTCTGGCCTTGGCAGCTCTAAAAGTTTACCTAAGTCTTTGTTTTCATGTGAAATTTCAGCCGGATTTAAGTTCTCAGCCGGTGAAATATTGTCGGCAGCCGGCCCTTAGCAACAACCCTGGTTTAAGAAATTGGGATTCTACTGTGGTTATTTTGTGTTGATCAGATAATTTTTCTGTACTCAAAAGATGTTGGTAACTAGTGGATTTTATAGTTTTGAGATGATAGCCAAGAGAAACTCTTCACTCTCAACCTCCAACAAAACTTTTTACGGATGATTGTCACATTTTGGTGGAACACCAAGGCACTAAGTTTTATCCCCTGATATTCTTTACTCTCATCACAGATAAATTTGCTGACTTGTAAATAGAGATAAGATGCTAATGCACTTTTGTTTCTCTTAGCCAATGGATGGTGACTTCCCAGACCCGAATTACAACATGCCGCCTGGAGGATACGGCTACCCACATGATGGATTTGATTATAATCAGCCAATGGACTATTCTCACGAGGCTGCATATGACTTCCACCATGGGGACCCCTCCATGCAACCTCTCGCCCACCCCCTCCCCGTGGTGCTGGGGGCACCTGGTACGACACTGATTTGTGAGGAGACTGGTTTCTAGTCCCCAGGACTTCAATGATGTTAACCTCTTAGAATAGGTTTTGAACTGTATCTTCCTGCTGCCTAAACCGGTAGTTTTGCTTGACTTTGAACAATACTCTGATACTGTTAGGGCAAGAATTGTTAGTGCATGTAAAAAAAAAGTTCAGGACTGCAGATTTCTGTCAGAAATTACCAATGGCAACCATCTACTGTATTGCAAGTCGGGCATCTATCTAGTTAACTGAAGTCCTGGTAGCTAATGCCAGGTTCAGCAATTTGAAACGGGTGTTCTAATATCTACAACAACTGTCAAAGGGCTTAAGACAACAAATTAATGGAACTTTTGTAACAAAGAACAGTCTTTTACTTTGAAGTTTTCTTTGCTCAGTTTTCGTTTCATTGTAAGTAGTTAAACTGAAGAAGTAGAACATTGCCATGGTCATAGAGAATTTCTAATAACAGTCTTTCCTCTGCAAACTACAGACATTTTGTGGGACGTATTATTTTAAGCGCAGTGTGTAATGTAAAGCTTGTTGGCGTGTTTGTTTTTCTTATCGCATAATTATTTTTAGACTGTCATAATTATTTGAACAAAGAAACCACACAAAAAAAATTGCACAAAGGCATTGTTTTACTTCATTTACCAAAGTATCCTTTTGGATACTTAAATAATTTATCTCTTGCATTATTCAAAGGACGGGGAAGCCATTGCATTATACTGTTATCCCGTAAGTTGTATGCAATGGATTTTTGCGGCTTTGATTTTCCACTTGTTTAAGTTAAATGGCCTTGGGAAAAGGAATCTGTTCAGTGTTTTGTGATGGTACACTGTGAAAATCTCCTGAGTTTGACTTGTTTTCTTTTTTGTATAAAAGCTCTTGTGTACATGTGTATACTGAACAGTTAACGTCAATTATGGGATGTTGGTATACCAATCAAAACTATTGTATAACAAGCAGATGTTTTACAGCCTGTTTTTTTTCTATCATCACCAAACATGTAGGCCTTCCCTTTTCTGTACATTTTTTCATAGTTTTTCTTTTTGATCAGATGAACTGACTTTGATATTGGTTTTACTCCCTTCCATCTTTTCTATTTTCTTCTTACGCAAATGTATGATAGTAGGTGCATGTTTTTTCTTTTGCTTTGAATTATTGTATTTATAGATTGCTGTTGCCGAGAGCCTGAGCAGCTAATTAATTTTAGGTATTTTTAGTCATGCTTGACGGTGCCGCCCAACGATGTATTGAAATGATTGATATGCCGTGAATTGAACAGTGATTGAACAGCTATGTGCAATTAAATTTTATAATCATGTAGAAAATTGGTGTTGGTGTGTTTGATGGTTTGCTGGGTAATGAATGGCCTGAAATGTATGACTGTCCAACCCTCCCGATTTGATGCGTTGCCTCCCGCTCTTCCGATTTTTATCAGATTCTCCCGATTTATCATGAAATTCTGAAAACAAGGAAAAAGTTGCTAATCTTTAGTACTTTTTTGCGATCTGAGTGTAAGAAAAGTAAAGAAAAGCACCAAAAGAATAAAGACCTTATAGAATAACTCAGAAATGATGTCAAAATGTCGGAAATGGTACTTAAGAAAACCTAAATCTGCAATTTTCCCCACACCCCCTTAGAAAATTGCACCTTCAGCACTAAAAATACTCCCTACCAGTATTTTCGTTCACAAAGGGTTGGAATCTCTGGAAGAGAAAAAAGTCCAAGCTTTCTGCTGAAGAGCAGGAAGAAGAGAAAGACCCTGGGAATGAGTTTGCAGATAATTGATAGCATTTTCAATATAACTTTTTTTATTTATTCTTTATTGTCGATACTAAAATCATTCCATTTCATCTTATTAAAATATACCAGTAATAATTATGTTAAATTCTTTTATTTCTTTGGGAAAAGTCTTATAAATATAATCATCCACATGAATACCACACAAACTGTTATTAACATTATCCAAATCCACAAGGAACATGGCCTCTGTGTTAACTCCTCAAGTCTTTCTGACTCTCGTTTAAGCTTTTCAAAATTGGAGTCTGCGAGCTTTGTTGAGTGTTCCAGGGTCTAAGGTAAGAGAAGAAAAAAAAAATGTTGTTTAAAAAATCCTCTACATCTGACTTGTTAGACTGTTTATGGCTCAACCTATTATTCTTCTCAGTGTTATAACAAGAATGGGAAAGGAAGTGGAGGGGGGGGGGGGGGGTGCTCAGTGCTCATGTTCACTTCTAGATCTCTCACTTTCTGCATACCATAAAACTCTGGTTATAAGCCCTGGGCTTATACAAGTTCGTAAGAGGTTTCTTGTGGGCTTATAAACAGAAGGGGTATAAGCGGAGTAAAAAAAGGGCTCAAAACGAGCCACAGTTATGTTGATCGAAATAAGATTTTAAGTTAAAAAGTCATAATAAAGCAACATTTAGCCCTGTTATGTACTGTCATCCAATAGAGGGGGACTTATATCTGGGTGGGGGGGGGGGGCTTATAACCGGATATTAATTTTTTTTTTTTTTTGGTTTCCAGGTAGATGGGCCTATAACAAGAGGGCTTATAAGTGGGGGGAGGGGGGGGGGCTTATAACCACAATTTCCAGTATGTATTATGAGGGAAACAAATTTTGGTTCGAGTTATTGGGAGGTTCGTGAAATGAAGGGTTAGTTAAATTGGGATTCCACTTTATATGTGAACCCCATTATGGTTGGCAAGTGTCATCTGTTCACAAGCTACAATCCTAGACCAAAGTTCTTAAGAATCATAGACATGTAATAGGTGCAGAGATATTATGTGGTTATATCTTTTAGCACACATTGCAGACCTATGCTACTGGTATATGCACATAAAAATTGGGTGGGGGTGGGAGTCTATGGCTGGGAATATGTAGAAAATCTGACAGCAATTTTAAAGTGCCTATCATGGGGATTTAGACCATAATTTGTGGACTTTCTCACAAATTTTTAACAATGATATTTTGTGCCTCTTTTGCCACTGATCTGGAAGGGGCATTTGAGCAGAAAATCCAATGCTAGGCTTAATGTAATACTTATGCAACCCTCCCTCTCCCTCTCCCCTCTCCAACACACCCTACAGATTAACACTGATTGTTGCACTAACACATCATTGCAACTTAAGTGTGTGTAGGGGCCTTCTATCCTTATCTCAACAGTGTTGCCAAGAGGTAGATTTAGAAGCAGTTCATTCCTTCAATGTTGTCACTATTCTCACCTACTCGTGGATTAATATTTAACAAATAAAAAAGCCTTGGCCGTGCTTTGTTCTGTTATAAGCACGCAAGGAAGTGACGTGAGCACGAAAGAAGTGTAGGGTGAAACACGAGCCGCAGGCGAGTAGTTCTCCCTACTTCTTGAGTGCTATCGTCACTTCCTTGAGTGCTTTATAACAGAACAAAGCACGGCCAAGGCTTTTTTAATTGTTTTCTAATATAGTTTTTCTTAAAACTTTAGAGAAATTGGATTTAAAGAAGATTTAATCTCAGGATACGTGTGCGGAATGGCGTGGCGGATCGTACGTGACAGCGTCAGAATTTGGACATAAAAGCATGTTAAGCACTACTTGAGTTCTTATCGTTAATTTTTGATAGAGCTGAACCACTCAAACCTTGAAAATTCTCCTCGGTTTGCTAAAACAGCGAGATTTGAAATGATCCACAAGCTGCATGCGCTTGCAAATGGTAAAAGATGGTGAGAGCACTCGTAAGCAGCGTGCTTTATACTCTCATAAAGCATGCTGTTTAAACCAATCAGAATGCTCGTAGATTGTCACTTTATTATCAGATAAAACAATTCTCACCTTGTTGTCCTCTTTAATAATATTGCTAGCCATGACTGAGGAGTGTTTTAAGCTTTGTGCCATTTTGATCATTTCTTCTGCAATGTTTTCTTGCATGTTTTGGTGATATTGCAGCACTGTGTCTATACTCTCATCTTTTGTGTCTCCCTTCTTATCACCTGTTAACCTAACATGAAACAAGACTAACATGAATGATATTTTATAAAAATTGTAATGTAAAAGACCGTCACTTGCATCTAAGCGTGAACACGTGCTGCCAAAACATGATCTAATTGGGCATTAAACATGGCATGATTGGTCATCAAACATTAATCTTGGAGTTTAGCAGACCATGGCACGGACTTTTGCACTAAAAATGCTCACCATAATGTTAAACACTGAGTATGGGTGGAACTTTACACGAAAAGTGATTCAAGTGAACCTGCAAATGCATATCGACACAGATAAGAATCAATTTTTCAGAAGAAGTCTCCATATCCAATCTTTCTGCCATTTCAAAACTGAAATGTGTCAAACTTTCGGTGCAATTACGGTCTGCCAAACTTCAAACATTTGATGACCAGTCATGCCACATTTATCCAATATTTAGATCTTATTTTAGCGGCACATGTTCACACTTAGATGCAAGCGATAGTATCTACTAGCTTTGGGGTCAAAATTTTCAGCATAACTATTATGTAAAGCCAGGTTACCTGTTTCGTAAGCATTGAGTGTCTTTTGTGTTGTCTGCAATTCAGAAAGGACAAATCAGACCCTTTAGATAACTAATGTTTTGAAAGGAAGCTACATGCAGTTGCTTTGTTCAGATCAGATTGGAATTTGGAGATCTCCAGTTTTCAGGGTGGGAGGGGGATAGGAGAAGGGTGGGGGGGGGGGGGAGGCAAAACTGGAGAACCCAGAGAAAAATCTGCAAAAAACAACAACAAACTCAACCAACATGTGGCGCTTGGCCACAATCAAAACCAGGCCACATTAGTGAGAGGCGAGCACTCATCACCACTGTAGCATCCCTGCTCCCCATTAATCCCAAGATTAAATAATAATATAAATTTATTTACCAATCAAGAATTAAAATTTCTTCTCACCATTTCCCAGCAGTTCATTTCTCATTTTTTTGTTTATCTGTGATTTTGCTCTAATATGTAATTCTTGCCCTCTATTTGCTGGTCGTTCTTTATCCGTCTGTGCAGTCTGGATGGGTGGCTGACTCAATGGACGCACCAACTGCTGACTTGCAAGCAGTTTCTCAGTTGGAGATTTCTAAGACAGAAACCGGAGATTAATAAATGGCTTCCTTCTGAGAAGCTAAAAGTTGCTTACTTAGCAACTTTTAGTCAAAACTATAACAAAATTCTTTAACGTGATTGGTTATCAGCAGGCCGATATGAGCACTAACAGGACAGTGTATGCGTCATGCTTATAATTGGACAGTGTAATAGGACAGTTTATGTGTCATGCCTTTGTAATTGGACAGTACGTCATTTTGCGTGCACTGTTGTTGTGCATTTTGGTGAGTAAACTCTTATGTTTTTCAGTATTCACAAAGACTGTTAACCATTTTGCCAGTAAAGTTTGTTTGTTTCTCGAATTTTGTCATAGTTTTGATTAATTGGGAACAGAACTTTGTGTCGTCCAATTCTGTCTGTAATCATACAAACTTTGTGATTAACAAATCGGACTCCCACTTTGTGGTCATCTGATTTTGTTAATCACTCCTATGATTACAGACCGAATTGGACTCCACTCAGTCCTATTACCATAAATCGGCATGGTTAACAGACAACTTTATTTGAAAGTCCAACCCTTTGAACCTGCTTAACAGAGACATTGTAAAAGGCCCTTCACTGCAAATTATAAAATGCAAACATTTAATGTCTGCACTTCCACCTCAAACTTTCTAAGAGTTTGGAGCAAAAATGTGCAAGACTATTTTGAGAAAACATTATAATAAAATATAATTAAAATTAATTTTCTTTAACAGTTATTTGCCGAAGGCGAAGTGATTATTCAACAATAATCACGGAGCCTGAGGCGAATAATTGTTTTAGTATAATTTTCAGAGGTGATTATCAAGAACTGCAAAATAACTATAGAAAACAAGAAAACAACAAACACAATATTATTGTTCGCTTGCATACGGTGTAAACCAGTTTAATTCATCGATTGAAATCAGAATTTACACTTAAGAGTTTAGCAATAAAACCGAACAAAACAAACACTACAAGAAAGATAGATATCCGGTACCTTTGTTTAACTGTTGGTGACTTCTAAGAAAATGTGCAAATCCTCTCGAAATGAGTACGGAAGCACCGGTGGGTCAGAAGAGAACTGAATAATGTTTGCTCAATGATCAGGACTGACTTTGGATGGCCGCGGGCGATCTCCAAAACCTCCGTGTTTACGATCAATTGTAATGCCTTGAGAACAATCTCTTGAAACTATTTTCGGTCCAAAAGGCTTGGTAGTCAACTTGCAAAATTCCCAATGTTTTAAATATCCATGACATGAAGTGGTTTCTTTTAAATGAACGAAAATTTCATTCAACAAATGCAGCCATGTTTACTCGCCTGGATGTCAAAGGTGGCATGGCTTAGTAACCAAGCCTCCAAATGCTATAGTCACCTCGCGCGGGGTGATTATAGCCTCATAAGCCAAGTTTCTCGACCAATCAGAATGCCCCAATTCTTATAATCACCCCTGAAATTATACTAAATGCATATATGCAGTGCACAAACTTAAGCTTAACTTTTTAGTGACTCTAGAGACCTGAAAGTGGAGGATTTTAAAAATTTGAAATATTTATAGTGGAGCTCCCAAGCAGAACCATAAGAATAGGAGAATCATACATGCATAGAAATAAGAGAACCATGCATTTGATTTTTCATGGTCACATGATGATGACGTTGTTCAACATGGCGGCTACACTCCAGAAATAGGTTGACGTTAAGGTTAATATCAGCTTACATCTTTGATATTGGACATCCATGTTATGGTCAATTGACAGCTGTCAAAACAAGGTTTCTGCTGACCGGTATTGCATGACCAAATCGTAGGCCCAGATGTAGAGCTCATCAAGGTCAGGTTTTTTAAGTTGACCGCTGACCAGGTAATGGTTGTCCATTGGATTGTGGGCTCAAGTCCCATTTTTTTTCAGTCTTTTGATTTATGTTCATAAAATTCAGATTTAAATAAAGGGAAAGGTAAATAAACTGTAATCAATGAATTTTATTCCCAGTCTTACCATTTTCTGTGTTTCAATGAGACCTTTGAGGAACTCTACCTTCTTGTTGTATTCATTCATTGTATCTGGACTTGGCTTGCTGAGAAAAAAAAAAACAAATTAAAGCAAAATTAACTTGTCAAAATGATGTGGTTGGTGATTTTTCTTCAGACATTTCAGTAACCTTTGGTGGGGAAATAAGGCCAGCAAGTAATTATGATTTCAAAAAATGTGTTATACCAAACAGCCTCCTGTTCTGAGGGATGCCCCAGGGGGTTACACAGGATTTCAAGTGATGGTGATGATAGAATCAGGGACAAAAAATCCCTAGGGCTTCCAACGAAACCCCCAAAAAATCCCATGCCATATTTCTGACCTTTAAATTCCTATAACAGAAAAAAAAAAACATTCGAAATGAAGCAACCATGTTGAGAACTATACAGCCCAGGCACTACCACAAATCTTAAGATGTTATTAAATACTCCCCAAAAAATCCCTACTTAAATCAAGCCACCCCTAAAAAATACTTGCCAAATTTTCCCACCCAAAAAAAAACCAGAATCGAAAATTTAAACCCAAAAAAATCCTTTTATTATCCCCACCACTTAAGATCCTGAGTACCCTTTCACCCCCCCCCCCCCGAGGGTTGTACTGAGCAGGAAGCTGTGGAGGGAGGCTGCTGATGACCTATGCTCCTGAGGAGGAGTGAAGGGTGAACACGCACTCATGCCAGAGCACTGATTAGGGCTCTGTTAGATAAAAACCTTAATCTGTTATGTCTGGCCTTTCAACAGTAGGGGTGACTATTGGGGTCATTTTGCCTATTGCGATAGTATTGCGATAGTCGAATTACTATTGCAATACTATTGCGATAGTAGTGACACTATTGCGATACTATTGCGATAGTATTGTAATTAGTGAATTTATAGCGTTGTAATCATTTCTTTGGATTTAATATTCGAACCACCATTTTGGACGCAGATAAGGCCCTGGAGACGAGGGACGTTCGTGAAGTTTGCTTTTATGGCTTGGATTACTGTACAGATTCTGAACCAACGAACAGAAAGCCGAGAAAGGAAGGCAGAGAACAAGAGAGGCAGTTTTCAATGAAGGAAAAAGTACTACAGGACACCGTTTGCAAAACTATCGTAACTATCGATAGTTAATGAAACTATCGCGATTGTTATCGATAGTTGAAATTGCGGTCGATGCATCGCTATCGAAGCACTCCCAATCACGATGCATCGATAGTTCGATGTATCGTTACACCCCTATTCAACAGCGATTTACATATATACTGACCTACTTGACTTCTTCAGTTCTGTGACCTGTCTTTGAAGGGTTGATACATACTATGGAAAAAAACATGATGCATATTAACTTTAAGAACAATTGTGCAATATTATGTATAATATAAAATTTTAAAAGCAACCAATGTCAGTGTTACGACAAGTTATAACAAAAGCAAAGAAACAATGTTGATTTCATTTTTTGTGGAAATCCATTTTCTATATAACAAAAGGTATTGTGCATCAAGGCAGCGATTTTTTTCTATACAGAAAAATAAGTCCTATATATTGTTATTTGTTTGGAAAAAGTGTTCAGACCTTTAATTTAATATGTTTGTTTTTTGTGACGTGTTAACTACAAAATATCAAAACTTGACTCTTGACAAAGCACATCAAATTATGAAAACTAAAAGTTTCCACTGAAATGTCAGCATACTGTCTATTTTATGTAGGTTAATTTTGTAATTAATTAGGTTTTAGAGGAGAGATTCTTTCTAAACAGAATCAGTTCATGAGAATCTAATAAATAAATCCCAAATCTATATATATGTCTGACTGGTTATATTATATAACTAAAAGCAATTATTGGTCCCGATTTCGATTTAACTATTGTTAATGTTACTTACTCTGTCTAATCTCCAATTCACATTCTCCTTGTTGTCCTGGATTTCCTCGGCCATGGCCTCACAACGCTCTAAAAGTCGTCGAAAATTTATTTCGAGCTTGGAGGCCGCCATGTTGGAATCTTCCAACAGGTACATCATGTATGCTCATTTGTAGTGTATACCAAAAGTTGTATTGTACCGAGCAAGGCCTGGGTATGCTTGTTAAAACCTTCATGGAAAATCTAAATAAAAAAGAACCCTGCACAGAAGTCTCCGTTCACCGATAGTCTGTAGTCTGTGAATGCAAATCAAAAATTGAATGACCGCAGAGTGACCTCCCTTTTTTTTAGCTGGAGAGCGCGTAAGTGAAGCAAGCACGCGAGCGACACTGGGCGCTGGTACTTAAAACCAAATTGCAAAGTTCGTCTCTCAACTTTTGTTTGATTTGTATCCCCTTATTCTCCCCCCCCACCCCCCTCTACTCCCGCTCTCCACTTCCCCGCCAAAAAATCATCCCCGCGCCTCTCTCCTCCAAACTGGACGAACAAAACATTATCACGTACGCGTTGAAACCAAGCACGAATATCACGTGCCATGTCTTCATCACTTCGCAATCTGATTGGCTGTTGGTACCCTATCGCGTGACTCGGGCCAAATGTAAACATTTCGTGTTCTTTTGCGGGGAAGAAAGGAAGGCGATCGAAAACGAAACGAGCTGCGTTTTTGCCCAGGTCTTCTTTTTTATGGAAACCGTGTCTTCAGATTGGTTGGCTTTTGCCGTAATTTCTAACAAGCTCTTCAAACTGTGATTTTGACATCGAAGAAACTTGCTTTGAGCTGAGATTTTGAAGAACTTTTAAGGTAAGCTTTGAGTGCATCTAGCCATGTTTACAGTTTGTACCTTTCTCGCATCTGATTTTATGGCACTGAAAACTTATACTTGTTTTGTATCTTTAAACAGGCTTAACGATGTCTACTGTTCCTATAAGTACAGCTTACGTTCGGCTGCAAATGAATCAAGCAGTGCTGGAGAAGAAAATTGAAACTGTAAACAACATTGAACTCACGGAGAACGGAAACAAACAAGTTCTTGTGCAAGAAAGACGACCATTCTACAGTTATTTCTCCGATTCACACACGATGCTACAATCTTCACTCCATATGTTACCCTGGTTCAAAGTGAAAAGCGATGATGTAGAAGACAATGTATCCATTTAACTGGATTGGGGATGAATAAACACTGAGGATCGAAACAGAAAACCCGTAAGGGCGCTTTCCATTTGGTTCATTTGTCAGAATTGGCCGGCCAGAGTGGTATTCGAGAACAGAATTCCGTTCATTTGTCCTGTCAAATCAGTCAATACACAAATATACATTTTTATGGTGGATTTGTGGGAACATCTCGTGCAAAAGGCCCATTTCACTTTCAAACCACCGGACCGGCCGGCCAGTTCTGACAAATGGAAAGCGCCCTAAATCACAATGTTTCGTAGAAGAACCCGGACAAAACTTAAAGATTGATTTATTTAAGACACTCTGAAATGTAACTAGTAGTTTGTAAAGATTGTATAACCGCTAATTAAGTGTTTTACACGAAATGTTGAAAGAGAAAACGTAAATAAATACAAGAAAGAAGAGAATTTTGCGTTTTGTCTGTTTTCGACGTGTGGTTTACGTGTTGTGTAAGCCAACACAAAAACAACTCACAAGCGTTACGTAATCATCCCTGAAACGTCTTGTGCTTACTGAATCGGGACGAAAACGTGACCTGGCATGCTTATTGGTGATCTGTTTACAACTCGGCGCGAATCTACAAATTTATGCAGGTAGTTTAAGTGCCAAGTTTAAAAAGAATTGGTCCACAACAAAATTTGGAAGTTTTAGAAGGCGAACAACGAAACATCGTCACAGAAGTGGTACACGCAACAATGAGGAAGCAATTTTTTCCCAGAAACGATAATGTTTTTGAATTACTCAGCACTTCTCTCGGCTTCCGTAACAACTGTTTCCGTCTTTGCGCGCGCGAGCGCCAAGGAAGCAATTGGAGAAAAATATCATTTCCTAAACGATGTTTTCTCGGTTGCTGGGGCCTTTGCAGGTGGACTGGCCCATATGAGGGATGAAAATGAATTGGAACCACGCCCTGAAAACAAGATTCTTTTCTTTTCGAAATTTACAACGATCCTACCCGTCAATTTTATTCGCCCCCCCCCCCTCCCCCGACGGAGTGTTTTTTAAACAACGTCATCAACTTAGTGCAACCAAGAACGGAAAAAAAAAGAAAGAAAGTAAGAAAAATAAATAAATAAACAAAAAAAACAAAGAAAAACAACTAAATAGTCCCAAATATCCAAGCCTTTATTTACATGTTACAGGCAGCGTAAATGATACAAAGTTTATAATTAGCCTACAGAATTTTCATTCTTTAAATGATTAATTTATTTTCTTAAATTTCAATATAGCTACTTTTCATAACTAAGACAGAAAGTCCTATAATTGTATAATGGGAATACTCCACACAGTGGCGAAAACACATGGAGATAATTTTACCTTTAAATGGTTTTAACTTCAAAGGCTCGAGATATTGATTTTCCTGTGCATATAATAAAAATATTACCAAAACAACAAGAAGCGACATGAAACAACATGTTGTTCTGTAGCTGTTAAATGCGGTAACACCCAAGGTTTATGCTGTAAGGTTTTTATCTAGGGTCAGAAGTTTACAAGAACTACCTTGAAGCCCTGAACTGAGCTTTGCTATAACTGCCATGAAAAAAGTTCATCAAACGTTAAGTGTAATTTCCAATATCAACCCAAAATGTCAAAAAAGTGGAATGTAGAATTCCTATTCAAGTAAACCATTACAAAAATATTGCACCGAACACGTTAAGTATATACTTCATGCACGTCTTATTCAACATAGTGAATGTATACCTCGGCTGCACCGCTCCCACCTCATTGGCTCTTATAACAGTAAACAACTGGTTACAAGAAATACCCTTAACCCTGCCTTTTGTTATTGTTAGACGCCAGCCTTTCAGTTCTTAGTTAGTGTGATCAGGACACTTGAGAAGACCAATCACATGTACTTTAATATCCAGTAGTAGTATTTAACAAGTGTAAACTCTGTGCCAACGTTTTCGTGTGCCGGGTGATGTAACCACCATGCAAACCACCAGCCAGAAGAAAAACCTGT
This sequence comes from Oculina patagonica, assembly GCF_052425735.1. Taxonomy (NCBI): domain Eukaryota; kingdom Metazoa; phylum Cnidaria; class Anthozoa; order Scleractinia; family Oculinidae; genus Oculina; species Oculina patagonica. The sequence goes on from NC_135768.1 coordinate 5,985,877, forward strand.
GTTAGACTTTTCCCCAACCAGTGCCTTATCCAAAACGAACATCTTTTAACCCTGAAAGCCTTAAAATACTGCAATGCCTTTCTCTTAATTAATTACATGAAAAAAATAACCTAGAATTTCTCTAATATTAAATTGCCATTAAAATTAGAATTTCCCTTATTTTATCCACATTTCCTGACTTTTCCCCCACCCTAACAAGGAAATTTCTCCAGGTATTTTCTAACTATTCATTAATTTTGCGTGCAAAATCTCCTGAAAATGAACCAAAAACTTTAGTGAAAGAATAAATCAACAACAAATTCGTTGGTATATAGAACACACGTCCCCTTTACTAACTATGGTATAATTATAGGGAAAGAAATCAAATGCCACTGCATCATTTAATTAATGCCTTCGAGTGGACCACTCGTTGTCAGTGAAAGACAGAAGCTCGTTGACAACTAGAGCCACGTTGTTGTTATGCTTCTTGAGTAGCTGCTCATTGAGCTTGCGATCACAGAAGCCCATCTCCATCAGACATTCTTGACACGCGGCGGGAGATCGACCAGCAGGCCAGGTTACAGCGTGCACTTCCGGAGCATCCTGTGGGGAGAGGGGTGAGCATACCGTTAGCTACATTACCAGGTCACTACAGGCAAGGAAAGGTTTTTCAGCTTCAAACTTCATGAGTTCAAATAAGCAAATGACTATCCCAACATTATAAAGAGAAAAGATAAACATTTGACATATGTTTAAAACATTTGTTATTTGAAACTGATGAAGACTGAAGATGTTCAGATGAAACGTCTTGATGTAGTTTTTTGTGAACGCTGTATATTACACATTCAGTACTTCACTAAGTATCAGTGAGACTAGCTAAATTTTAAAGATAAACTTCTGGGCAGTTAAAAACTCCCAGTTTTTAAAGTATATAATTACAACTATTGACGAAGCATCCCCTAAAATTGCGTGACAAAGTAGCCCCTAATGACGGGACCTAGTTAGCCTCTAGAATAGTACATGTATGATACTATAAAATGGCATGATCATGTTAATTCAAGCAGCTTACATTTCAACAGTTAGCACTGGTTAGAGCAGGTCAACTTACCTGAACAGGTGTTTCATCGGACTCTGGTGGTGGATTCACTGAAATCTCACATCCTTGCTCAGCATTGTACGTTGCTGTAGTCTGTGGCTTAGGCCCACCGTTGATCAAATTCTCCACAGTGGTTATAGCAGCTCTACCTGCACTGGCTGCAGCATCTATTACAGTGGACAATACATCAGACACAACATTGGCCGCAAAATCACTGCTACTACTGTTATGTCGGACCCGCTGGACAACAGTAACTTCACTCGCGGGAACAGTTGTGGGGACTGTAACTACGTGTGTTGAAGGCTCTGGTTGCAATGCGACAGGGGTTGGTTCATCTGGGCCTGAGAAGGGCTGGGTGGCAATGGGTTGAGAGCTTGCTTCTGGCAAGACAGGTCCATCACTGCTTCTATTGTGATCATCATCCTCATCATCATCATCATCGTTATCATCAGGGTTGTCATTGTGTGATGGTTCAGGGGCAGGTAAGGGTTCAGAGGTGATGGGTAGATTAGGTGGCGCTTCCATTGTTAAGGCGGTCTCCAGCCCTGGTTGAGGGATCAGTGGCTCAGGTAGCAGTGGGATAGTCTCCCCAGCAAGATCAAAAACACGATTTTCCTCCTCCGTGGTAGTCCTTGAAGTCATCTCCAATGTTGTTTCAATACTGCTGACACTCCTTTGTTCAATATAAGAAGCACTGCTTGGACCACTCTTCAACTCGCTTTGGAGTGTAGTTTGATTGTTAAGGGTGAATGAGAAAGGCCCCTGTTGACTCTCTGTCATTTGCTTGTATTCTGTTATGCTGACAGTGACAGGGGAGGGATCTGCAGTCAGGGGGGCGTCTGGATCGAAGCAGGAAGGGACGGGTACCACCATGAACTCATCTGACATATCGCTGGAGATGCTTTCAGCATCACTGGCGACATCTGTGAAATAACAAAGAATTACTAAAAAGACCTTTGTTGTGTAATACATGTTGACAGAGTAAGAATCAAGCACAAGAAAGGACTTGAAAGCAGTATGTGACAAGCAGGTAGGGGTTCCTCTGGAAAGCTACACAGGAGTTGGGGGGTGTACCATTAGTTGTAGCTAAAATTAGCTATCAGAACACAATTCTATACTTTTTGTGATCTGAACCAACCAATAAACATCTGAGCTTTAATTTCATTCAAGTCCAGCCATAATTACATCTAATAGTGTGGTCGTCCAGGTCAGGTGAGAGTAGTTTTGAAAAGAACTGTTGTTGGTGACTGACATTTCAACAACCTGTGCGGAAGTCACCTTCAGAGTCTAGTGAAACTTTAGTTGTTGTCAGTCGGTAAGTCTGGTCGGTTGAAGCTGATTGGTCAGTTTAGCCAGGTCGTTATTGGCTGTAAGACTTGTGTAAAGTAAGACTCGCTCAGATAGTCACAGACTCTCAGATACTTGTATGACCCTTGTCACACCTGCTCCATCCTAGCACTTCTGAGGTCTTGACGCCATGACAATTCACTGAGGAAGCAGCTACACCCTGGCTACAATTAGCTATTTACACCAGGATAATGATTACCCTACAAGCAGGCTTGTGTTTGTTTGGGGCCTCACCACCAGCTCCCACCCTGGTAGACCATGCCGGCACTTTCTCACAGCTTCACTAATCACACAAAGGCCCCAAACATGAGCCTTCCCGCAGGTGAAAAAAAAAACTTTCAATTAGTACCTTCAGTAGCACATGCCATAAGTTCCTCTATCTGCGCCATATCACATGACTCTGTATCAAGGACACACCCTGCAGCATCCCACTCCAGCTCAGCAGCCTGAGCAGCTTGGCTTGCCATCAGCACTGATTCTAACGGCATCCTGATCTTTGCAAACTCTGCAGTATCCTCAGAGCTGAGGTATGCAACCGATCCTGATGCCTCGTCTGGTTCCTCAGCCTCCACCCCCTGGGGAACTATGTCCTCCACAAGTTTCCTGACAGGGGAGGTGTTCCGTTCAGGGAATGCACTGTTGACCAGGGTGGTGTTGTCATGGCTTGGATACAGTGCTGGTTCTTGTTTGAGTAAAAAAAAGAAAGATGGCCCATGAGGTCTTAAGTAACATTACTTATAACAGTGCTGCATGTTGTACTACTTGACAAAGTTTTTAATTAATTTTTGACAATGTTTTGACATCTTTCTGAGAACTTGATGGCTTTCATTTGTATAGCTAATCAAAGTGCAAGAACTATGAGATGTGGTGTTGTTGAGGTTCCACATTTGATGGGCCATTGGGCTCAAATGCAGACTTAACCATTTTTTACCAAGCTCCAAATTCCCTCTCTGACAATGTAAACTCTGCCATCCTTGCTTCATGCATTTTGAATTGACTGGCCAATTAAAACAGATACATGTAGTTAAAACATGTACATGTAGTTATCACAAATTAGTCTACAACTTTTTGAATGGCAACAGTATGGCACGCGAGGAGCAAGGTAACACAAGGACGTGTTTGATTATGGATTGTACCTGGTTGTGCTGGTGAGTTCTGCATCAATGGCACTTCACATTCCACATTCTCTCCTTCAACAATAATCTGGCACCAGAACAAAGGGCCAAATGGAATACTGTGATGGCACAACTGCCATTTACTGCAACAAAACAAATAAATTATTCTGATTAACTACAGAAAGTTCTTATGATTCCCCAGTTACCAAGAAAGCAAAAAAAAGGAAAGATGGATTGTGGAAGTGTAGAGGATGCAACCCAATGAAGATCCCACAAATGCAATAAAATAGATCAGAAAAATTAATGGTAAGAGAAGCCCAGAGGGGGACTCCCCTATAAGGTACCAGAATCTCATTTTCTGAGCGTGGTCCAAATTAATTTAAGAGGTACCAATAATCTAAAATAACACAATTATTGGCAGTGGCAATTTGATGACTGGATGACTGTTTTCAAGTAAATAATTCAGCAATAAATGCTATTTGCATCAGAAGCCCTAAAAGGTACCACAACTCTAGCAGCAGTCATTTTAGGTTTTAGCACCCTAAGTGGTACAATTCCACAAATTTTACCCCCTAAAAGGTACAAGCACCCCCCTGTCATTTTATAGGGGAGTCCTCACCCTGGGAGAGAAGTACATGTTAATTGGTATGCACTGAAGAATGAAGAAGGAAAGATAGGAGAAGCTGGGGTGGAAGAGTTGGAGGCACATGAAGTGGCTGTCAGAACACCTACCTTTCATAATGGCCAGGGACTGCAGGTGCAATGAAGGGAACAACAAGTTCACCTTGTTCGTCTGGTTTAAGGAATGGTACCTCCACCTTGTTCTCTCCTGATGCCACTAAGATGTTACCCTCCACACATTGCAGCTGTAGGGGGTAAAAAAAAAACAAATTTAGTAAAGTGCGACTTGGACAATTTCTGAAACTTCTGAAAACACAAATGCTCTGGATTTAATGTTTCAACTAAGAACTTTTCACAATGATTACACAAACTTGTATGATAATTGTACAATGTACAACAGACACATATTAAATGCATACAAACTGTACATTGTGTCAACTACCCCCCCCCCTTCCAGGAAGTTTTTTTGGTTAAACCCCCCCCCTCCTAACATGTGTTATATCTGTTCAAATTATATAAAACATCTAGTACCTTCTTATAATAAACTACAACTTCTTTGAAGAAAAGAGGATTGATAGAAATATTGCTAAATACATGTTGCAGATGGATGGGGTTGTAGTTTAAATTAATAATCAAACTAAGTAAAAAATAAACAAAATTCAATAAACTATTAAAAATTAACATAAATCCTGACTGAAACAATTAGTGCTTATTAACAAGCATTTGACCTTGAACATTAATAGAATCATATAGTTTTAATCACATTTATTGACAAATACAACTGTAATCTCGTTCCCACATCTCGCAGGTAGACAAGCCGGAAGGCGAGATCTGGCCAAGTAAGAAAATTCAATTTTTTTGATTGACTGTGTCACAGCGCTAAAATTTGAACGTGCGATGCGGCCCCAAGGGAATTCAATGTCTGTTTTTTATGCAAATTATAGATCATGCACGCAATCATAATATATTCATTTTTGAGACGTTTCGTTTTTTACAGTCGGCCTCAAAAGACAAGAAGATTTCGTTTTAGTTGTTTGTAGCATTATAAAGCTATTTCTGACGAATAACGATGTTTAAAAACAGAGAATCCGCCGTAAGAATATTTACGTTTGATTATGTGACCGGATCAAATTTGCATAAAATCTAGACATGTCTCAGTCATTGCATGTAACCGCCAAATGAACAATTTTTTTAAATCAAATAAATATTTTTACCCGACCTAAAGCTTTCATGATTGCCTTCTGCTTAATTCTTTAGTAAAATACTCTGCTAGATATTATTCCAGGAAAGACGAGAATGGTAAAGCATTCGTTATTCATTTGGTTGAGGATTGGATATTCATTTGATTGCCATTTTCTTAGAATTGTCTAGGGCATGCGCAATTGACTCGCCTGCCACATTCCTGACAGGCAATCACGTGGTGCAAATCGGATTTGACCAGATCTCGCCTTCGGCTTCGCCCACGAGATCTGGGAACGAGATTAATACAACTGCAATAAACTGAATTGCATTTATTATTACCGGGTACTTTCAAACCACAACAATTTAATTTTCATCAATAAAATATTTACCACTGTCTTGGCATTCCATCTGCGTCCTTTGTTTTTGACAACCCAGCGCTTCAAAAACTGCAAAACAAATTAAACAAAAAGAAGTTTTAACAGTTTATCAAGAACACGATTATACAATTGATTCACTCACTCTTCTACTAACGCATAAAGTAATTAAAAGCAGTTTTTTCCCTTGTGCCTTACCTTCTCTCCTCCCTTCAACACTGTTCCATCTGGTATGCTAGCATCTGCAATGAACTCAGCATTAAGACAATTTTGAAGCCTCTCAAGGGCGGTGGCAGAATCCCTCTCATGTCGCCTGTTTATTTAAAAAAAAAAAACATGTTCAGTAATCTCAAATATTTTTAACAATACGAACTGAATCTTCAGTTATTTATGTAACAGTCACTATGGCCATGTATGGGGTACATACTGGGAAGTCCATGGAGGCTGGCCACTAAGAGTTAGTTGTATGACATCATGGGTTCGACTCCGTTTGAGGGCAAAGAATGCCCTCAGTGCGTTGTGTTTTGAAAACACTAGAGACAAGGTACACAATACTTATTGCGGTTTTCAGTGATATGCGCACTCTGAAATTCAAAATCCAACTAACAATTGCGTTTTTCGCCACCATCAATCATAATTATGGTGACAGCCAATGAACCATGAAAACAGAAACAAACTGGAGCAAAATCTACCAATCACAACTGATGGATGTGACCTTTTGACCTGGTTGAACTGAACTTCTGTTTTCCGAGAGGTCCACTAACTAAGATGATTTATGGCAGCAAGAAGTGTAAACCGTTGGTTGAGGATTGAATTTCCGAGTTCGAATATCACTGAAAACCACAATAAATCTTTGAAATAAGTTGTCATTGAATAATTATTATAATTTATTGTAATTATTTTCAAAGTGCAAGGAACCTACATTTGCCTCCATTCCATCCTGGTCTTCCTTTTCAACTCTCTCTTTTCCTTTTCATCCTTCTTGACAGCCTTTGCTAACTTTTTCTCCTTCTTCTTCTCCTTTTTCTCATCCTTCTCTCTCTTTTTCTCTTCTTTCTTTTCATTCTTGATCTCCTCTTTCAGTGCCATCCTGTAGACAAACTTCTTCAACAGTGGCACCATTTCACCATTTTTACGTCCAATTCCAGGCACATGATGTCGCAGCTTAGCAAAGAAATGGCCAGGATCGTGAATTCCTTCCTTTCCTTCACAATCTTCACACAGGTCATAGTCTGTACAGAAACTGTGGATAAATATGAGAAACTATAAATCTTCTGTTTATACATGAAGGCCCAACTCTGTTAGTTACATGACTTGTAAGCATTGCAAGTTCTGGCTCTTCTTGTCATCCCCATGGCTTGAAAAGTCATGTCTGGGACAAGTCATCTAATTACTTAATCACAACAAAAGTAAACTTAGACAAGCACAATTTACATGTAAGAGCTGCAAGCCTGATTTGTATATCAGCTCCTAGTTGCCCCTATTCGACCATTGCGATATCAGCAGAATCTTCTTAAGTTAGTGATAGCAGAGGGACCCCTCCAAACAAAATGTTTGAGGGGCTGAGCAGAAACTGAATCCTTACCAGCATTTATATCGAATTCCAGCAATCGCTTGGCTGCATCCAGCACATACAATGCCTTTATGCATAACTGAAAACAAAAACAAAAAATTACTCTTAGTTAAATAATATCTTTTGCTAGATGTGTAGTTCCAGAAAATGTCCATACCCCCCCCCCCCCCCACACACACACACACACACAGAAAAGGGTGGGAGGGATCTTAAAGGCCAAAACCTGAAACTTAATTGGAATTTCCAGAGGGGGTGGGGGTATTTATTTATGGAACTACACAATCGCAAATGAGATGTGAATCCTTGATAATCTGGGAGAGTTATAATTAGTCAAAGATAGGCCAGATTTGGAATAAAAAAGGTTTTATCAAGACGACGAGAATTACCTTTGGAGCTGGTTGACTTCCCAGGCTTTTGCATGGGTGAAGAGCTTGCTGAAGGATCACTTATGTGGAGTCCTTGAAGATTCTTCATTGTTTCTTCCACTATGCGTGGCAGAGACTGTGAATTGACAGCAAAACAAAAACTATGTGAAACAAATTTAACAATGAACAGCAATTTTATTTAATGGGCTTTTACACTAAAATAGAGACAAAGCTCCTTATCTAGTAGTGAATGTTTTCTAATGTGTGATCATGGGACCTTCACAGGAGCTACATACTAGAGAGCCATGATTGTTAGATTGATACATGCTCTCTTCAGTTAAAAGCTTGGTGATTTTTGCTGATTACTCGCTGTTCCCACTCCCCCTTCAAATACTGTAAAAACTCTTACTTCTTTTTTTTTAATGATGCCCATCCTTGCCCCTCACCATACTAATAAGGAGTACAGGTATCTCACATCTATTTTTCCCATCCATCCCAATCTTCTCTAATCATTACCTCTTGCACCACACGATGAACTGCTTCTACGACTGAGGCATGACTGGCATTGGTAGGATTAGATGTATTGCCCGCAGCAGTAGGAGAACTGTCTGAAGGTCGAGGATTGTCATCTGTGCTACCCTCTTCTCCTGTTTCCGTTGGACCTACTTCAGCTTGATTAGGAGAGGAAAGGAGATTTTCATCTTCTATGTTCACCACAGCTGCCATCACATTGCCTGGCAGAAGACAATATTACAGATAGGGTTAGCTTCTGTTAGATCACAATCAAGAGCAATGTTACATATTATTTTCAATTGTGAACTGCATGTTTGATATAATGGGCATTATATTGCTCACAATTTTTAGTCAAGCAGATAAATCTGACTGATAATCGGAATTGGATTTTAAAACTTTTTAACTCAGTCTCATAAAAATAAATTCTTTTTCGGTTTAATGCTGACTGCCAGTTATTTCATGTAATTTTTACAGTGTTTGGTAGTATGTCCAGACACTTGATTTCAGGGGCGGATCCAGGGGAGGTGGATTGGGTGGCTAGCCACCCCCCTTGATCCACATGAAAAATAAAAATAAACGGGCTCCTGACACATTCAAATACAAACTAAGGACAATGACACTGGGTAAGGTGAAAAAAAGTAATATCTTTAGCTAAAGTAAATTTAAAATTTTATTTACATCCACCTTCCTCAGCCAAGCGGCCGTCCAGCCGTTCCAAGTTAAGGACGGCCACACACACAAATAAGAGACTTTCGACAGCCTGTTTTACAAACTTCTGTGCTTAATGCAACAAAACATTTGTGTATAATTTTAAAAAAATTACATTCATTTTAGCTTTCAAGAGTTGTTTTAGCCTTGCTGGCATGATTTTCTTCTCCATTTACATCTGTTTTAACAGCGATTTTTCGTTTTCTTCTCGTCGAAGCGATTTCAAAAGCAAAGCCGCTGTTCTAAAAACATTTTCTCACCAAGTTGTCCCCAGGCCACTTTGCCAAGGGGCAAAAACAGGGACCCCGGCTAAAAATTTTCACGCACGTGGATGAGCAAAACATCACATATATGTTCTTTCGTGTAAGTTCGTGGCTTGTCAACTTCAAATTTCAATCACTGTTCATAAGAACTAGAGTTTCTGTCTCAAATACAATTCAAGTTAAGTTGAGGAAAAATAGTTTTGCCAAATTATCAAGGAAAAACAGTGGTTTAATAACTTAATTGAAAGATGTTAAAGCTGCTCAGAATCGCGGAAATCACGTCTAAGAGGCTTCAACTTTTTAAAATTTTCTGAGGGGGCATGCCCCCCAGACCCCCCTTCGGGGATGGCAGCTACGGCCCCATGAAATATCGGCCTTTGAAAATCCTACCTAAAAGCCTGCTACCCCACTCCCCTTTCCCCATAAAAAAAACTGGGGCTTAAACAAGATAGTAAACAAAAATATTGGTAAACAGTCACCCCCCTTTGAAAAATCCTGGATCCGCCCCTGTGATTTTTATTAATTTTATTAGTCCTTTTTTTCATGAAATGTTTTTCAGAGATTGCAATGAGCTCCTTATGCTATCTTCCTTTTTCCTTGACTTCATAACTATTTTGATAAACTATATGCCACATGTTCATGCATTTGCTCCTTCACAGCTTTAAACTTCAGTCTGAGATGACATTAAAAAGAAAACAATGAATCTAAATGCTCCCAGTGATTACCTTGCTGGTTAACAAACACATAAGAATCCTCCTCCACTTCACCAAGTTGCTGCTCATCACCAGGCTCCTTGGTCTGCATCACATCCAAAGAACTACGCAGCTTTTGGTGAAGTTTCTCATTCATGGACGCCAGTTCAACAGCAAGATTCTCTGCCAGCTGATGATAACACCCATTGCCCTTGCGCCCCTTGGAAGCTTTTTTGACTTTAGCTGGTGGTGGAGGTCTCTGGGGTGGACGGCTAGGGGGAGGCTGCATCAGTTGAACTAAAGGGATATATTGATCCTTTGGCGCAGTATCCTCAGGTACGCTCTCACAGGGAGGCTGCCTAGGTAAGGTATTCTGCACTTGGAATTCGACCACATTCTCCTTAGTAGCTTCAGCAGCATCACCATCGCAGGGCACTTCATTTTCTTTGGAAGGCAGTTTTTCCTCTTCTGTTGTCTTCCACAGGTCATCATTACAGACATCACCTGTTGCAGCTTCCTGGGAGCTTGGGGCTGCTACCATCCCAGGAACCGACGGTTCTGAGTCGTCCATTTTAGCTGTCTTAAAGGCACTGCTTGTTTCTGATTGGGCAGGGGGGTTAGACAGAAATTTTCGCTTTGGGGCTTGAGGCTACAAAGAAAAATAAAGCAGTATTTAAGTACAGTGTACAGTCAATTTAACACTATTCCCAGAGATTTAGAGCAAGAAAAAAATAAGCCAGCCCATTGAAAAGCCCAGCCAGTTCCTCTGGTTTTTATTCCTTCAAAATTACCCATCTGTTTTCTTGTGAAATTTCAGCTTGTGACAAGCTGTCTTTCAATCGGTGAAATTTGCCAGTAGCCAGCCCTTAGTTATGCATTCCTGTAGTCCTCATTTTTACACACAAATTACCAACAATTCAAACTTCACTTACAACAGAATCTTCTTTAACACTTTCTCCAAGCAAATCCTTGAAACTTTCAATTCTCGCAGTAGATCCTTGATCAGAAGGAGTCTCCACAACAAGTCTTAATAAACCTGTTTTGCGAGTGACCTGCATTCAAAAGAAGATCATGTTCTTTAGCAAGCTTATGACGTCTGCATTAGCCCAGTGTTTGTGATAATTTGGCAATTACTAGTGACTGCCTAGAGCAAATAGTAGCTCCTTTTAAATAAAGAAATATGTTTTACATCTTTATTGTGGTGCACCCAGGAAGAAAACAAAAATTCCCAAAATACAGTATGTTTCCCTGACTTTTCACTGAACAGAGAACACCAGATTCACTGATGATAAAACTCATCAAATGAAAGAAGTTAATTCAAAAATTAATTTTTTACAAACCATAATATTTAATAAAATAGCTGTTATCAAAAATTAAAATTAAAATTAGGTAAGTGGCTCTGCAACCCCCTGACATGCTAGAATTAAAATTTCTATATCCACAGCATTTCTTTAAATAGTAAAAACAACTCTTCATACAAAAACCCGATCAACAGTTTCAACAAATTAACATTCATTTGCAACATGTTGTAGTTTCTGTGCTTACCTTCAATGCTTCTTCTAGTTCACCTAAAAAAATAAATAAGAATTATTTGAATCTACTGCTGATTTTAACATTAAGTTTTTTAAAGCCCTATGGAAGATTCATTGTAATTTTATCTAATATACTCTTGTCCCCATATTTTTCAAAAAAGTAACAATTTTCCATTCCTGTTTCAAGCCTGCTAAATGTCTCAGATTATCTGGGAGTCCCCTAGATACAGATGGAATCTCTTAGTCTCACATATGAGTCGTCAAATCTCCTAGATACTACAGAAAATGCTTAAAGTATGTTGTTTAGAGCTTATTTGTTGATTTGGGGAGATGGGGATCAAGCATGTTTGTCGCATTTTTGTTGAGTGGGCAGAGTTTTTTGTTTGGTCTGTGATTTACTTTTTTGCGAAAGCCAGGATTTGAATTTCTTCAGGTTGACATCTCTGTTGTTTACAAATTGCATGGTCAGCTTTTTAAATTGAACAAAAGCCTTGACTCAATGAAGGTTAAGACCCACCCAAGCCATAGAATAGCAAGAGAATAGCATGGGGTACAATTGTATATTGTAACCCTTGCTATTTTCTTTCTGCCCCCAGTATTTTAACCTTGGGTTGCTTTGCGAACAAAAACTGACTGCTCACACTCCAATATTTTTTACATAACTTGGTACTTGGGAATTCTACATGATTATTTTTTACTATGACCTTAAAGGCAGATTTGCATACCTCACTGTTTCATCATAATTATATGGGATCAAAACATACAAAGTCATGTACATCTAAGTAATGCTTAATAATAACTATTCCATGTACATATGCCTTTCAATATTACTACAGAAATACAGGAAACTAACATGGGATTTTCACCTCCAGTCCAATTCCAGTTAGCATTAAGAAAACGAAAACAGTGGCATGTTTTGGAATTAGGCCAAGCGACTTGAAATTAAACAAACAACAGCCTCAAGAATTTGAAGGAAAATGAAAATTTAGCAAAGTAATAGGACTTGTTAGGAATTCTAGCTTTTGTAAATAGGCTCATTTGGATATTGTCTAATACAATCAAATGGGCTTAAAAAGTAGTGTGTTCTTTACAACTCACCATGCGTTCCTAACGTGACCTAAAATTCAAGAAGATGAAACGAAAACCATCAGAGACATGAATGTATCGAAATTATATTGCAATACCAGCAAAATATGTGATCAGAGATGTGCATTGCACACCAAAGCTATATCAAATTATAGCCATAACAAAAGCTTATGGTTTTCATCGCCCCTATGAGCAATTAAAATTTCAAACGTTCTTTCCTTCTTCTATGTTTACTGAAGTGGAAGCTAGCAGCTTACGTACCAATTCGTTCTCATCGTCAATATACTTCAACGTAAAATCTTGCGTATTAAAGAGTTCCTTGATCTAGATAAGGAAGAAAATAAGACGAAAAGGTGTCAAACTCATATCTGAAGACGTCACAGGGCATCTAGAAGGATCCTGACTTTACCACCAAACGACTTTCGCCAATAGGCAGTTTCGAATTCACCTACTTGCAATTTTAGATCTTCCCAAGTTGAGTCGGAATTTATCTCAAATCGCCTGGTAATGGCGTTAGATCTCGCCTTCACTTTGACCTTGTTGGTCATCTGAGCAGTAAATAGCTGATTTTAGACTTCAGCAATGATTCCAAAAGGTTCAAAAACGGGTAAATACCCTTTCTTTTAGTGCTGACTAATTCTCGAAATCCGCAACTTCAGCAACTTCCTTGGACCAAAACAAAAATGACGACATGAAATTTGCAAGATATACATTACGTCACATCCCATATTTGGCAAAGGTAAAACCCGGATGAGACTTTTCGGACCCAGACCATCTCGGAAAGACTGATGAAACATGTCAAAATTCCCGTCTACGATCCGGCGTCCACAAGTACACGTTCCTAATTTTGAACATATTCACATGAAAGGGAAAAATTTGTTTGATGCTGCTAGCGATAGCTGTCTACTAGGGTTTTACAGGAAGGCTTGCTCCACACCAGGGTGTAACAACCCTGTCACACACCCTTGGTTAAATTAGGATATGGGTGGGGCAGCGGACATGCTCCTGGTGGGGTTATTCCCTATCTGACGTTCCCGAAGTATCGGTAAACCGCGACCTGGAAAGAGAGAGGCAGCTGACAGTCAGCTTTCAGCAACATTTCAGTTTTACACATTCTCCAATAGTCTTAAGCTGGTCTTAAGCTTCAATTTCCTATAGATTCTCAAGAGATAGCAGATACAAGTACGGGCTAGACCCAGGCTGCAATTTTGTTGCTCGAAACAAAATTGACCCGTGGGTCTGAGTCTTTAGTTTTTCGGTTTTTCATATAATATCAGCTACACAAAGCACTTTGTACAAATTCGCTAGTCAGTATAGTTGTATTTACAACTAAAGAACACACATATACGGTGGGGGTTTTGGCACAAATCGCGACAACTCGCTCGGCTCACCCGGGCTCGCCTCGCTCCTTGTCGCGATTAGTGACCAAAACCCCCACCGTATGTGTGTGTACAAAAATCGCGAGCGGCACCCAAAATCTCTGCGGCTTGAGCGCTCACAAATCTCAAGCTGCCTTGCCGTGCCAGAAATAATTCCTATTGAACAAATACCCAATAAAGATAAAATGGGAAAAGGAAGGAAATCAATCATATCAACATGCCCAAAAAAAATCTCAAACAACACAAAAGAACAAGACATCATGCGTCCTAATTACCAGAAAAATGCAAAAAAAGAAAACTTTTTTATAAGAGAAGAAACCATCGAATTGTTAAAATCAGTCGACAAAAAGCTTCTTGCAAACTTTTTGACAAACAACACGTGTTAAAAACATGCAAAAATTGTCTGACAAAGTGCAAAAACGTTTTTTTTTTTGACAGAAAAATGGTTGCCCTGCGAGCGGCACGCAAAATCGCGAGCGACTTACGTGAGTTGCGTGACATTTTCAGAGAGAGTCTGGAAACCATATTTCTAGTTCTCAGGCCCTTGGACGAGCAGAAAGAAACATGGCGGCCTAATCAGGATTTAGTGTTTGGGCCGATAAAAAACGAAACAGAACAGATATTACAAAAAAAATACGCTCAGTTAACGCGCTGTAATTTTTTGTGCCCCCACAGAAGCTGGCGAAGTGAAGCGAAGAGAAGAAATCGAGAAATAACAGGATTTGATCACAGAAGTTTATCGATCGATCGAAAGAACTTTCCCGAAACATCGGACTCAATCGGGCCTGTTAATTTTTTTTTCTGCTTCAAGCATTGCTTCCACGACTTGATATGTTATCTGTCTGACCTCATTTTGCCAAACGGGAGTAGAAAGTTCGGTTAAAATAAAGCAAATCGCTTGGAAAAGAACCAACATTTTAGCCTATTTACCAAACTTTACCAAGTGTCTAATTAATGATGACATCATCCTGATGCCCAAAAGCGCATGCGTACTTGCTCAAAATAGGTGAAAGGGTACCACAAGTGAAAAATGTGACAAAGTGAACTATATATAAGTTAACGCGGCCGTAACTTTTTGTTAGTTCACAAATTCTGGTGAAGTCAAGGGAGGTAGTGGATGGCCAACCACTTGAATCCTGTTATAATGGCTTGTGCGGATGGTGAATTACGGGGTATAGGGGGACTCCTTTCAGTGGGAGATACCCCTGGGTGAACCCGCCTCGGCCCTACTGATAACGTGGGGGTGCTCAGAAATTCCTCGGGATTTCAAACCTCGGCAGAGGTAAAAATGCGGGACAGCCGCCTTGTCAGCGGCGGGGAAAAAGTCCTAGCCGGGGCTAGGCAAGAAACAGCCAACGAGCACCCCCCGACCAGGGTTTTGCCCTTTCGTTTGACCTGTCACGCAACGTCACGCGTGACTGTAACGCTCTGTGTCACACAATGTCACGCTGTGTGTAACACAATGTCACGATTTGTGCCATGCGTTAATTTTATTTTTTTGAACACTCAGATTAAATCCAGTGTTTATTTTCTCAAATCTGATTTCGACTCGGCTGCAAGACGTTTTTTTAATTTCTGCAGTTCTTGTTTTTTTATCTCCTGTCTCAGCCGTTCAATGTCAGGACTTCTTTGCTTTTTACTTTCTTTTGGAAGTGTGCCCTTACGAAATATTTGTTTTTGAATCTCATAACTCTCTTTCTCATTAAGAACGCTCTGAAACTCAGCATCTGTTATTTTGCCGTCAACAAGAGATTTGGAAAGAATTCGGTTGACGGTATCAAACTTTGACATGGCAAGGGCCATGATTTTGCAGTGCTTAATAAGTTTGGGCTCGAGTTTTTTGTAAAAACCGGTTAAAACTGCAGCGCTGGCACCGAACGTAGCAGCGACTATGCCAATCGGAAGAGCCGCAGGTAAGCCAATCCCTGTCATTGCAGCACCAACCCCCCCCTGCTGAAAGGGCACCAGAAACGCCACCAGCAATGAAGCAAGCGTAGTTGATAATTGTCTTTGTTCGCTTGTATTTTTTTGCAACCAGCCGATAGTGGTCAACTTCTTCGCTTAAATATTTCAAAACTTCATTCGCTTTTTGCAAACGGAAGTCATTCTGTTGCGGCAGAACAGGATATAAAGTTTGGGTTTCCGCGTGTTTTACGCTGTTTTCTTCGCTAACACCATAATCAGGTGCACTTGGGAGCACGTTAGCTGAAGACATGGTCGTATACTTTTAATTTTATTTTTGTATTTAATTTAATAATCTCATATGCAAGATTTAAGCCGTTAAATTCGAATAGATTTTCATTTTCATCTCTTATCGAAAGAGTCAGAGATGATACATTTTCTTCAGCCGCAACGTCGCGCAAGACGTTAAGATGCTTATTTTGGTAATGAATTTTTTCATACGGTTTCCCTCGTATGTCAAAACAAGCTAAAAGGCTTGAAGGCTTACCATTTAGCAAGCTTTGTTGCTTGTCAATAAGGTCACAGTTGATGAAGTAATTTTTAGGATTTGAAACATTATTTACCACAATTTGATTAAGAAAATCAGTATCACTAAGAACCCACAGATTTAAGAACTTAATAAGACTTTCATTCAGTCTAAAAGTTTTAATTTTGGCCTCGTTTGCTTTTATTATTAAGGAACGACCCGTAATGCCTTTTTTTACAGAAAACATATTTTTCTCTGGAAATCCTTTTTCAAAAATATCCCCAATGTCGTCGAGTGAGTAGTTTCCTTGCCGTATAAAACGCATTTCCTCCTTTTCCTCGTTCCCTTTTTTGTAAGAAACTATTCCATCCTCTTCCAAACTATTCCAGCTGTTGTAAAGAGAACAACTTAGCAGCCGGATATAGCTCGGTTTAGGAATAGGCTGGTCAAAATAAACAGTTTTCGGATTTTCTGTTGTGGTGACAGTGAGCACAACCATCTTTATAATTATCTTTTGAAAAATAAATCTTTAATATAAAATGGCTCCGCCTATTCCGAGAGCTGATGACATTTCTCAATCAATTTTTCTTGATTCCAAAGAAAGAGATTTTATGAAGTGGATGAAAACCCCAGAAGCAACTAAAATTTCTGAAGCGGCAAAAGACAATGCATGGAAACCTTTTCTTGCAAAATATCCAAACGCTGACCGAACAAAATTTGTTGCACAGGTTGAGTTCGCGTACAACCACACAGCAACGGCAGACATTTATTACAAGGCAGAGCAAGGCCATTTGATAAATGTTTTTGGCTCTGACAGCAAATATTGGAGCCCAGAGATGAAAAAAGCACTGGGGGTGAATCAAATTTCAGGCGGTTTTCCACAACAGCTGTCACCAAGCGGCGCAAAAGGCGCATCTTTACCAATTCCCGCGGTTGGATTTCACGAAGCCGCACCGAGTTTGAAAAAAATATTTAACAGCAAAATCAACATCTACGTAACACCAGATCAATATTTCACAACGAAATTAAGAGAGATTTTTCAAAAAACAAAACTGAAGCATACATCAGGAAAAGAGTCAAAAAGGTGGCTTGCTAGCCCAAATATTGGCTACTGGCCTCAACAACTTAACTTTGCTGTCTGGTGCGCGACAACAGGCAGTGGGATAAGTCGTGAAATTTTTGATGAAGAACACTCAGCTCTCAGTTTGCCACCTGTTGTGCGTAATTTTTACCTTTTTCACGTTTATTTTACAATAAGGCGAATATTGTTTCAGATGGGCGGAATTCAGAGCGTAAGCGCCTTGCCAGGCGACCCAACGTTTAGCCAGTTCGACAACAAGTACGACGTGGCTTCGTATAAAAGAATATGCGCTGAGTTCGGTGTCGACCCGTCAAGCGATTTTCGTTTCACAAGAGGCGCCAATCATGGGCTTGGTGATGTTTATATCTGGTTTACTAACATTGGACCAAAAAATTCTGGAGCAAAATACCCAGATTACGATAAATTTTCGGACGAAGGGGGAGCTGCAAGCAAGGGTAACTTAATTCAATATATCGAGCCAGACGACGCTGCATATGCACAGGCAGACTGGTTTTGTCCTAACGCCGCAGAAGGGCTGACTCAGGCAGGTTTGTCGAGAGTAAACCAGTCGATAGAGGCTTTTGTCTACTGTATTCTGGGTTCGCAGGTCAACGTTCGAAGTAGCATACTTGGCACAGGCGGCCGCGCAAAGGAGGCTCAAAGTGAGTTCCTCGTGTTGGTTGAAGACGCTATAAGGCAACCAGATCTGGCAAAGTCAGTTCAAAGATACCAACTTGCCATCGATGAAGCGAAGGTTCGGCTTAACCTTGCTGTCTGCCCTGGTGCCTGGCTGATGCCGGGTAGTATGGTGATAAACACAGAAAGCGTTGTCGGCTACAACAATCAGCTGAAGCAGGCTGTAGCAGGAATGAAAATAGGATTGAATAATGATGTTAATAAATCAACAAAAAAAGCAGCTCTTAAACTGATGGCCGGAGGACCATCAAAGGTAAACCCACCAAACAGCCACCCTTCAAATCCTATACACAAGGAGTCACAAAGGGACACAAAAAAAACTACGGCACCAGTGAGCACAGAAGGTGCTAAAGCTGAAAGCGCGCAAAGCGCAAAAGCGACGAAGGTCGAAATCAATGATACACACGAAATAAACAAAGCAACTGTCGCTGTTGGCGCGGTTGGAGCTGCAGCTTTGCTCTACGCCCTTATGCGTTAACGTCTCTTTTTGATGTATTTTTCAACAAGAAAAGCAACCGCAGCAAGTATAAGCAGCCAGGTGTGCTCTGCAAGAAAGCTAATTACTTGACCAGCGGTTTTGAAAAGAAAGCTCACAATCGAGCCAATAAGACCGGGCAGAGCTGATGCCACCTTTGAGCCAACATCACTTAAGCCTTTCCCCAACGCTTTGCCGGTAGCCTTCAAAGAGTTTGTAATGGCCCCAATAACAGCACCAATCGTGACACCAGCAGCAAGAAAGATTGCTGTTACTGTCACGCCATTTTTTTTGAAGATTTCTTTGATCCTCTCACGAAGTGGAAGCGCCCTTTCTCTTTCCGCAATCTGCGTTTGCAAACGCGCGAGCTCCTCGGTTCTTTCCGCAACTCTTTCTTCCGCGGCTTGTTTTTCAGATGGTGAGGCATTATCATCCTCTATTACCGCTTTATCTTCCTCGTTTTGTCGCTTCAGCTCGGCTTCTTGCTCTTTTAGATCATCCAACGCTCTTGTATCGTTGAGCCTTTCTTGAAAAGTGTTTCTTTCGCTCTCTTTGGCAGCGAGGCTTGCCCTTAGTTGGTCGACTCGTGTTTGTTCTTTTGCTTTCTGCTTTGCTTGTTTTTCAAGAGCAGCAACTTCTTTTTTTGCGTTTTCAAAATCCGTTTGATAGTTTTTTATCCGTTGCTGCAGCTCGCGCAATTCTGATTCATTTTCAACATTTGACCCAAGTTGATCCATCTTTGCTTGGGCTCGCTCGATTCTTATTCTCAGATCTCGCACTTCTTGGGCGGCTTTTTCTTTTTGCGTGCCAATTTTTTCTGCCTGTTGTAGTTGAATTTCAGCTTCTCTTAATCTTTGGCGCTCATCTTTTATTTCTTTATTGTCTCTCTCAATAAGTTCTTGTGCCATTGGTCCAAGTTCTTTCCTGATTTCTTTTGTAAGACTTGGATTTAGCTGTTGTTCACCACCTGTACCCCTTTTGGTGGTGAAAAGGTCATATATTTTTTTACCAGCTCCGGCCATTTTTACTTGTAATCTGCCCTTTAGACTGTAAGAGGCTTCAAGATTTGTTGATGAGCTTTCTGGAAACACCCCTTTTAGAGCATTCCATGCCTTTTCGCTCATTGATTGCCCACTGCCAAGCAAAGGTGTTTCGTCGTAGGATGTTTCTGGCAGCCCGCTCTGTTCGTGCTGCATTGTTTGCATTTCATGTTGTTCACCCCCATGGTAGGGTGTGGATACCATCCCGGGCTGAAATGGTCGGGTTGTGTCGACCTCTTGTTCCTCTTCATCATCGTTATCACTGTTGTGGTCAAGATCTCGGTCCAAATCAGGGTCCTCGTATCCAAAATCACCACCACCTGTTGCCATCACGTAATTTATATATATTTTCAAATTAAACTTTTCAATTTAACAATAAAACCAATCGAGAGATGGCTGCTGTTCAAGAAAACCTTCGACCTGGACGCGTAGAGAAAACCCTCGGCGCACTGAAAGCCGAGCGAGCTGTAAAACGAATCACTTTTGACCGCACTGAAGCCAATCCAGAGGAAACGTTGTATGTTTCAGTGCCAAAGCTGAACGAAAACGAGGTCATTGTGCCTGGCTCGCTGGCGCTGCGCTTCAACATCGACTTGAGCGGAGGCCATGCCAACAACTTTCTGGTTGACAACGTCAGCCGAGCTCTAGTCGACAAGTTTGTTGTAAAGTATGAAGGCACCGTCGTGCAGGACACAGTTGGCTATGACATCTACAAAATATTTGAGGATTTTTTCCTTTCGCAGGAGGAGCGCGACGACAGGGTGCCAGAGGGCATTCAGAGCGAGGACCTCAACAAAATTCGCTCAAATGCTGGCGATAAGAAAAGTTCAGGAGTCGACGCAGAAAAAAAGCTGAATGAGCTATATGGAAATAAATACCGGATCCGTCTGGATCACCAGATTTTAACTGACCACGGGGCATTTTATCCTCAGGCACTATACAACGATCTTGTGTTCGAACTGAAGCTCGCGGCAGCCGAACATGTTGTAAGAGGCTCAGATGCAACAAAACTGAAATACAAGCTGACAAACATCCAGCTGGAGTACGAGATGATAAGAAGCAAAGAAATTGCAGATGAGGCATTCAGCGCTTATTCGGGCGGCAAAGAGTTCGCTTACGACCACATCCAGAGGGACAAAGTGGTGACTTTTGCAAAAGGCTCCGACACACGTCTGAATCTCAGGGTCAACCCGCAGAGGAGGTCCCTAAAAGGTATCTTGCTCCTATTTATTGAGCAATATGCCAAAGGTGCAAGGAGCTCAGAAAAGTACATTAACCCGGACCTTACAAAAGTAAGCGTCACTGTCAACGGCTCGCCAAACATGCTGTACAACAACGGCATCGAAGGAATGGACATTTGGGAAGAAGTTAAAAGATTCTTTATGAAAGAAAAAAAAACGCAGCACATGAACCTGCAAAAGTTTTATACCGAAGACAAGTTTGGCCTTCTGATTGATCTGCGTTCCATGGCTGACCACGCGATGCACGGAAGCGGCACGCGCCTTGTGAACACAAAGGATGGCGTACAGCTTGAGCTAGAGAGGAAAACAAGCGGCTCAGGTAATTTGAACTGCCACATTTACGTAATCAGCGACGCCCAAATGAATATAATTGGCAGGCAGTTAGAATCTGTGCTTTTATAATATAAGAACGAAGTTCTGAAATGGATCCTGCCAATATACCCTTTAACGCCCTCATTGTTGGACCAACAAACTCAGGAAAAACAAGGTACGTGGTCAATCAGCTTTGTGGCCCTTTCCGAGGCAAGTTTGACTACATCGTGCTCATATGCCCGACTTTCGCGCACAACAAGACTTATTATCGCTTTGCTGAGGAAGATCTTCGATTTTTTGTTTTCATTTGCGAGCAGCACGAGGTTGAATCTTGGTTAAAGCTTTCAAGATTTCTTTTTGAGGGTGCGAACACGCTTATCATCCTCGACGACTGCGCTGCTTCTAAAGATGTGAAAGGGCGAACGGGGGAGTTGGTGAATCTTGCTTTCTCTGCTCGCCACGCAGGCTTGAGCATATGGGTGCTGACTCAAAAAATGACAAGCATAACAGCCTCATTCCGCGAAAATGTTGCGGCAATCGTTTTCTTTTACACCCCCTCTGCCAAGACCACGAAGGCAATCTTTGAGGATTACGCTGGCGAACTTTCCCATGAAGATTACAAAGAAGTCATTTCAAAGCTGAAAAAAAAATAAGTTTTCGCATCTTGTTATTTCTCATCGCCACCCTTACGGCACAGAATTTTTTTATTGAACATATTTTTTAGAGTAATAAATGGCTGACCCGTTCGCAACTTCCACTGATATCACTGCAAGTGAACGAATTATGTTGGAAACGTCCGTAATGGAATTGCTTGAACCTGAACCAGTGTCGCTAAGCGACTCGTCAGAGATGCAAGCAGCGGGACCTGACATTCCAGCTTTACGTGAACAGCTTGCAAGACTTGTTTCAACAGGCAAGTCCAAAGAAGCAATCGGTGTGCAGCTAACTCACGATCAGGTAAAGCGCTTGACCGACAAAGACGTCGAAAAGTACTTCAAGAGGTACGAAGCGTATGTTGGGGCCAAGACCACAGAAAATCTTATCGACAGCGCGCTCACTCTTTTTACGAAAGCCGCAAGTCTGTTCGTGCCCTTAAAAAATATCGAAGCTTTGCAAAAAGAGCTAAAAAATGACTACATCATCAACAACGAGCTTTCCAATCTTGTCGGCGGTTTGTCTTTCAAATACGGCAAGTTTCTTGCTCCAGCTTCTGTTGCTTTGATAACAGCAAAGCACATTGATTACAGCACAGCACCACAAGCGACTCTAGAAAGCGAGCATAAAGATCTTCCTGAGTAAATTACTAAGCAATGCTAAGAAAATGCTAAGTAATTACTGAACAATGCTCATTAAATGCTGACCAAAAAAGTTTGCTAAGCATTTTTCATTTAAATATATTATTTTTTCTAATAAATGGCGGACCCTGAAACACAACTACCGAGCGAACCTGCAGTTGTTCAAGAAAACGTTCCACAAGTCACTTCAACAACTCCTGCAACAAAACCTGCCAAAAATCCAAAGCGAGTGGCTGCTGGCAAGCTTGCAGCTGAAAAAACAAAACAGGCTCGTGAAGCACAGAAAAAAGCTGCTGTCGAGGCCGCTGCCATAATTGCAAAAGAAAAGGAAAAGAAATCTGCGGCTGCTAAGCGAAATGTAACTCCACCCGTAACGGAACCAGCTCCGACCGAGTCTCCGCCGGAATCCAGCGGTCTAAGCACAAATCAATGGATCTCTTTGATGAGTATTGGCGTTGCAATTATTACAACTTATGTCAAACGCGAAGACATCAAAGCCTTTATCAAGAGAAAAAGCGTCGAAGGTGCTCCCGCTGACTCTCAAGTTACACCAGAGAGTGCAAGAGATGAAAACTCAGTAAGAGCGAGCTCCAAAAGCGCTTTCAGCGCGCATGCGCCATCGAGAATCCCGCAACCAAAAAGAGGAATCCGTCCAATGGATTAAAAAATTTCTTTTAAATATTTATTTTTCATTAATTATAACGATGTCGTTAATTAACGATATTCTTCTTTATCCACTTGTTGAAGGAGCAGCTATAGGTGGTATTGCATTCCTTTGGTTAGAATTTACCAAAACTTGCTTTAAAACCTCTATTTGGTTGTTTCTGTACAGAAAAAAACAGGCCAACGATGAAAGGCTGACCCGCGATGAAGGCGCCGAAGAAGAAGCCCAAAGAATCTATAATGAAGGGTACAACGCAGGTATCGAAAGCACAAAAAAAGTTGCAGCCGGCGCAGCATGAACAAGCAATTTTCAATTAAATGTTTTTTTTTATTTTATACTGAACTAAGTTCTACCGTCATGTCCGACAACAAACTCGTGAAAACACTCATGGATGCAGCCACCATTACAGGTCTAGCCGCCGGAATCGGCTGGGCTGCCAAAAAAGTTGTGAAAGAAAACTTTACATCCGACCCAAGCAGCAGTTTTATGAACTATGTAAAGTTCACAGCCGTCATGACAGGCAGTCTTGCACTAAAACAATATCTCGAGGACCAGAAAATCCTCCCAACCAATTAAAAAAAAATTCGCATAATATAAGAACAAAGACACACAATGGCAAGCATCGCGATTATGGCTGGCGGAGCTATCTTGAACGCTGCTGCTTTCATTGGCGGCAACTACCTTGCTCGAGCTTTGGGTGGCGGAGATGACGCCGCTTTAAAAGAAAAAGAAAGACACGACAAAGCTCTCGAGGCTTACCAGGCCGCTTACGCGAAATACTCTCGCGACCGCACCAAGCTCCTCGACTGGATACAAACCAACGCGGAAATAAAAGAGCAGGCCAAACAGAACTTCACTAACACTGACTACGCTTTCAAACTCTACAACCAGGCACATCCTGACAAACAAATTATTTCACCGAAAGAGCCCAAGTTTTCTGATTTTTATAAGCCAAGCGAGCAGCAGAAACAAGGTGAACTTATGTTCGTTGGTGCTGGCGCGCTTGCACTTGGGTACGCTGCCTTTCGGTTTCTTTAAACTTTTCTTTTTTTCTTGTATACGCATGGATGCAAAGATCTCGAAAGTCTACTATAGCCCCCAGGGCTACTGGAAAGGAATTGCCGCGATAAAAAAATTAGCCGAGGCCGCCAAGGTTTCCGAAGATGCTGCAAAAAAGTGGCTAGTTAAGCAGGCCCTTTGGCAGATCTACCTTCCGGCACCACGATACGTTCCTCGCCCAAAATTCGATGTTTCTACTCCTAACGCGGTCCACCAGGCGGACCTTCTTTTTCTGCCACACGACAAACTGCCGCGAGGGCGAAAAGTTTACAAATACGCGCTGACTGTTGTTGACGTTGCCAGCCGTTACAAAGAGGCCGAGCCTTTGACCTCCAAAGATTCAACTGAGGTTGCAAAAGGTTTTCAGGCAATTTACAGGCGAAGTGCACTACAATGGCCACAGATGCTGCAAGTTGACCCCGGGCGCGAATTCATGGGCGCTGTTACCAAAGAAATGGAAAATCACAAAACCTATATTAGGCGCGGGCGTGTTAACATCCACAGAGATCAAGCCATTGTTGAACGTTTTAATCAAACACTGGCAGAGCGCCTGTTTGGTTATCAGTACGGTGTCGAGATGACCCTGCCATCTGGCCAGAGGTCGACAGCGTGGGTTAAAAGGCTACCCGAAGTTGTTACAGCTCTGAACAACGAAGTAACAGGTCTTACTGGCAAGAAACCAGCTGCCGCAATCAAAGAAAAGGCTGTTTTTTCCAAACCGTCGTCAAAATATACAAGACCTGTTGGCTTAAAAGAAAAAAAGCTCCCCTCTCTCGTTAATGTGCGCTATCTTTACCAACCTGGCGAGCTGGAAGGCGGCGTAAAAAGGGCTACAGATCCGATTTGGTCATTAAAAGTCTACAGCATTGAAAGGTCTGTTACTAAACCTGATCAGCCAGTGCTTTATTACTTGCACGATGGCCCCAAGCGCGGCTTCGTGCGTGAAGAATTGCTTGTTATTCCTCCAAATACACAGTTACCACCAGAAAAGCTATAAACGTTCTGTTTATGTCGGCTTATACCCGTAAGCATTTGTATGTATCCCATCATCCGCTATCCATCGCTTTGAGTCAAAAGGCGACAGCGAGACCTTGTTGAGATGCATTCCGTAAATCTCATGTCCCACGCTTCTAAGTATGTTCATTCCATGCCATAACTGCTTAGCGCTAAAAAGCGTTTCCTTATACTGTTCATGTACAATTTGCTTCTTTACAACGCTCTTTTTTACACCCTTCGCTTTTTTGATTTTTTTTTGGTCTTCGGTTTGCGCCCCATAAATTATTGAGTACATTTTCGGTCTGAGACAAACACACTCTGATATGGGGGTTCCTGCGCATTCGTCTTTCATTTTTCCCAAGACCTTTTTGTTTTCGTATGAATGGAGTGGATGCTCTTTTGGGTAGTCGCTTGTATCATACAGAGTTTTGTTCCATTCCATGTCTTCGTAGATGTCATCTGTTTCGATCTCGAGCAAAAGGCTGTCTGTGTCCGTATACAAGAGCTCGCAACGTGGACCGTATACCTTTTTCAGATGGTTGTAAAAGAAATCATACATTAGTATCTTGCTGTTGTCAAGGATAGTCATCCCAGTGTAAACAGGCTTATTAAGAATAAGCTTGCTTTTGCGCATGTCTATTCCAACCAGATCGTTAGAAAACATTACATGCCTTGAGTACAATGGGCTTGCAATCAATTTTCGTATTTTGTTTGTTTCATTGCTTCGCACTATTTTTATGTCAACACGGTTACGCAGGTTTTCCATTGTTTTTCCGAAAACTGAGTTATTCATGAGCTTGTAAAAGTTCTTTTCAAAGTCGTTTTTCGCTTTTTTCCTGAATTCTGTGTTCATCCGGATGTACGGCTCCATCCAGCATTCTTGTTCGAACTCCATTACTTTGTGAACTTTTTTTAGTTTCATGCCCTGCTTAAGATAAAACTGCAAGTTTCGGTAATGCACAACATAGTTACTTTTGTCCTCAAGAGTCAAAACAAGCTTTTCGCTGTCTGGTGGGTCCAGATCAAGCTTATCTTTTAATTTTTTTTGGTAATCAGAATAAAGTTCCTCGCTTATTTTCTTTTTCTCTGGTGCCAATGGGTAGCTGTTGTGCTCTTCATGAAGTTCTGCGGGGTATTCAAGGTCTACCTCCAATATCCAGCCAGTTCTTGCAAACTCCTTTTTTCTCATTATTTCTTTTTCAGTCGGCATAACTCTTTTCCATTTGAAACCACTTTTTGGCAGTGGCTTGCTCATTGCCCACCCATAAAGGTTGTTTGCATCAAGGTACATTATGTATTTTTTTGGCTTGCTTGGGTCATAGCCTTCAACATAAGGATTGTTTGCCTTTGCATATCTCTTGCTAACCATGGAAATACCTCCTCTTATTCCCCTTTCGACAAATAGATGCATTTCTGAGTCTGTAAGGAGCTCAAGCTGCACGCCTGTCTTTTTCAAGAGTGCGTCCCAAGAAAGGCCAGGCGACGTGTAATAATTCGCAGGATCCAACCCGTACTGCTCAAGGCAGATTTTTCGGAAGTTTTCGAAAACGTCAGCCAACAGGGACACGTCTGTTTTCACGTATAGGTCGTGGTAGTCACCAAGCGTTTTGCATCCAAAAGCTTCCCATACCCTCTTTGCGTGATCGTACTCTTCGTCTGTTATGTGCTCGTCGTTTAGCTTGCTGTAAAACTTTTCTTTGTCTGGCAGACTTGTTTCGTCAAGCCTTTCCCACGATTCCATGTATTCGTAAGGGTAAATTCCCTTTTTTAAAAGAAGTTCAAAATTTTGTGAAGAAAGAGATTTTGTTATTTTCAATGACTCTTTCGGTGTTGCGCTTACAAGTGAATCGAGGCTTCCTTGTAGAAAGTTCAAGCTGTCAATAAAGCGCAGACCGCCAAATGAAAATGTTATGTATTTCTCCATGTTGTTGGCTACGCATTTCACCTCTTTTTGTGTCGATTGAGACAGCTTTGACATCGCCTGCATTAAATGGTGTGCATCATAGCCCCTAAGGTTGTGAAATACAACTGGTATTTGGTCCGTTTTTGGTTTTATTCTCATTTTAAGGTTGCATGCGTTGTGCGCGGCTCCTCGAAACTTGCCTGTTATGTGGCAATGGTCCTTAACTGCATCTCTGAAGTTTTGCTGAAGCAAAGGTTGTCCACAGCATAAGCAGTCATCTTGTTCTTCTGCAGCTTCTTTGTGCTCTTCTTCTGTCAATCTTTTTAGAATGAGAAACGAACTGTCGTGTTCTTTCTTTACATTGTAATAACATTTTTTATGCCATTGCCCATCATAAGTGTATACTCTACCTGTTTCACTTATCCATACAGGTAAAGAGTCTAAAAAGTAATCTTTTATCAAACTTTTTTCACAAATATGGCAATCAGTTGCATTTTTAAATTTTTCCCAATCTATTGCTGTCATCACAAGAGGTTTTGGCGATGACAAACTATTTCTTATTTTTTTCTCTTCCTCTTGAAGACAGTTCAAAAACACTTCAACAGCATTTTCACCTCTGTAAACCACTGGCCGTTCATTTCTTCCGTCACTCCTTACAACTGTGTAAGCAAAACCACATGCCTCGTGCTGTTCTGTTTTCTCAGTGTAGCTTTTTTGCTTGCTCTCTGGCCCACGCTCGCATCCTTGAATCTTTCTGACCAAAGCCTCAAAGTCCGCATATATCACGTATGGCGCCCTCATCTGTTTGTGATGATTTTGGAAAGAAAGGGTGTTTTTCCCATCTTCCGGCATCTCGATCCTTGTTGGCCTGCCGTTCATGCCATTGCAATGTTTTTCGTGGTTCTCGAGCAAGTCAGGTCTTGTGAAGCCGGTCAGGCACATCATGCAAAAGTGTTTTGCAGAACGATGTTTGCTCTGATCAAAGAGTAAAGCGCTTACTTTTTTTACAAAACAGTAATGCTGAATTAATCCTGACTCTATTAACATAAGGTTTATACGAGGAATGGTTTTTTCTTTTTTGCTTATTCTGTGCACAATCACACGATTGTCTTCCCAGCCGAACACATTTATTGCGAGGTTGCTGTTTTGCCTCTCGAGTTTGTCAATCTGTTTTACAGGTGTGGGGAAATCGATGCCTCCGTAGTTAATTCCGTCGTTGGCAGGGTATTTGCTTGTTCTTTGAAGGTTTTTTCCGTCCCTTGGAGGAAAAAGTGCAGCTCTCAAAGCCCACTTCAAACATTCGTTATCCCTGTTTTGCACGTTGATTATTGCTTTCTTTTTTGCCAAATTGGCTGGGAGAGGCAAATAAGTTCCTCCGCGCAATGGCTGATAGCGTGCAACATTGACGTACGCTTCGGTTATTCTTTCAATAACCCAGCCTGAGCCGCGCTCTGACCAAGCCTCAATTTGACCTTTTGCTCTTTCAATAAATCTATCGAAATCTTGTTTTATCTGTTGTTTATTATTTTCGTTAAAAACGTGCGGTTCTTTTTCTTTAAAATAATGCTCCATCTCTTGTGTTACACCAGTCTCAAAATTTTCTTTTGTAAATTTTATTTTCATCTCAAAACTTACTTTTACGCTTTTCAAATCTCTTATTTCATTCTCTACCAAATAAACAAACTTTCCTTTTGTTTTCTTTTGAAAGACAAAAAGGTCTTTGCTGATTCGGCTTCCTTCTGGTATGGTCATTTTCCACACTCGTAGCCATTCATTGAAATCGGATTGGGCCAATAAAAAATTGTTGTTCCATTGTGGATTTTCTTTAAAGCCGCGAATTTCCTTCAAGAGTGCTTGCAAAACTTCTTTCGAATAACTTGCAGCAGTCATGTTGGCGTTTATACCAATGAGAAACATTTGTTCAATAGGAATTTTTTCTGGCACATCAATGGTGCTTGAGATTTGTGAGCTCTCAAGCCGCATAGATTTTGGGTGCCGCTCGCGATTTTTGTACACACATATACGGTGGGGGTTTTGGTCACTAATCGCGACAAGGAGCGAGGCGAGCCCGGGTGAGCCGAGCGAGTTGTCGCGATTTGTGCCAAAACCCCCACCGTATATGTGTGTAAAGACAATTTCACAAAGTCTTGGGTCCCTTCGCCTTTCCCAACATCGACAATTTTTCGACAATATTCAGTTTGTTCTCTTGAATGATGGCGGTGGTGTAAAGTTTCTTAATAGATCCGCGGCCTTTATTATTATTATTATTATTATTATTATTATTATTATTATTATTATTATTATTATTTTTTGGCAAAATTTAGTATGTAAAGTTTATCGAAAACCAGATACCGTAATAATTCGATTTAGCGCCCGGGGCGCTTATTCACTTTTGGCACCTCAAGGGAGGGCGCTTATTCGAGACAGGGCGCTTATTCGGGACAGGGCGCTTATTTAATTTTTTGAGAAACAACCAAATGTATCTAACAATAACAGAAACTGTAACAGTTAGAAATTGTTAAAAGTTCAGTTACTTTTAAAATAATTGTTCATTTTAGCAGTAAATATATACATGAACTGTACGGTGAACGGTCAGGAGTTTATCTAGTTGACGTCAATGACTTCAGTAGGGACAGTTATCCACAATAGGGGCACTTATTAGAATAGGGGTACTTATAAGAATGGGGGCGCTAATTAGAATGGGGGCGCTTATTGGAATAGGGGCGCTTATTTACAAAAACACATTCGATAGACATATTTATAAAAACATTGCTTATATTTAAAGTTGGCTTGTAACGGTTCAAATTGACTTCATGCATATTTACATTAATTATACCATGATTCCCTGCACAAAAAGTCTAAAATTTCTGTGAATAACTATCCATCACAAATTCAAAGAAGCGATTAAAAAAATTTTGATCCTTAGCCTACGCACTCTTAGCGTTCAAGATTGCTATTTTCACGAAGTTCCGTGACTAAAACTCTACTTTTCCTGTATGATAATCATGTTATGCTTGCCATATCATTTTCGGTATCGTTTTAACTATAGTCTATGTTTTAACGTTATTTTGTGGAATAGTTCAATTTGTTTACAAAGTCTGATGTAAACACTCAAAGTGAGTTTCAATGCACTCAGTTTGGATGAAGTTCTTGTTTAAAACCTCACCCGCAACTCGGGTTCATACTGACTTTCAAACTCTCCCAAACTGACTCTCGTGTTTGCATTTTAACAGCCCGTGTAAACACATGAAAACGTTTTCTATAAAAACTATCGTGGTGGCTATATATCGCCTGTTAGGGATGGACCATCATTTTTTTGGGGGGGGGGGGGTGGGGTGTAGGCAATTTTTCTGGTAAAATATTTTTTTTTACCTTGAGGTTGTGCAAGAATTTTCTTTAAGACTTTTCTTATTTTGTTTACTCATGGGTCCTCTTGCACGATTTTTTTTTTCAGCCGTTTTTTTCTGTGCAGGAACTTTTTTGGGGAAATGCCCAGCCCCCCTCCCCCCTCAAAAAAATATTGTCCGTCCCTTATGACTGGCTAGTCTTACTGTTTCTAAATGACGGGAATAAAGTCGGGTGAACATTTTCATTCTGGGTAAAACTGCGACGTTGCCAATTTGAAGAAACGTAGGCGTTACTGGCTCTGGGACGAGAGCTATTCAGTAACGATTTCGCTGCATCAGGCACATGGATGATTGTAATATCACGCCGTTGCCTTACTTATATCCATGTTCAGTGTTGGACGAATTGCTTTTATTCGTTCTAACGCTACTTGTGTCACGCGTAACAGATTCGTCGGGAACTGAGTCCACTCCAGTTTCATGCCTGGGTGAAACAGCCCTGGCCGCAGCGCCGTTAGCGTTCATAGACCGCTGCTGGCGTTGTTGCTCATCGAAGCGAGCATTTAGACTCTGTAGAGATTCCGCCATGCTTTCTGCCATTTGTAGCACATCGCTCTTTTTCTTCTCCTCCTTTTTGGGTTTCTTCTGTTTTCCCATTTTCCCTCCGTTCTCTTTTCTCGCAGAATCCGCGCTAGCACCTAAAAATAAAACAGCATCGAGTTTAGCGAAGTGAAACAACTGTGAAGATGCTTAGAACGACTTTCCCGAGACCGTTGTAAAACGACAACCAACGTTATCAAACTGCCATTCATTGTAATGACAAATGGTGAAATAACCTATCACAATTCGTTTAAAATGTAGTTTCTGCGGGAAAACATGTAGCCGGTAACAAGCGCGGGAAAAAATGTAGACGTTAGCAAGTTGCAAGCGCGGGAAACACGTAACCCGTTGCAAGCGCGGGAAAACTGTAGCCGGTAGCTAGCGCGGGAAAACATGTAACCGGTAGGGGGCTAGCGCGGGAAAACATGTAGTCGGTAGCTAGCGCGGGAAACATGTAGCAGGCAGCTAGCGCCGGAGTTACCATAAGTATAGCTCTAACTATGTCCCAAGGAAGCGCGGGAAACACTGAAAAACGGGCAGAAAGGCGTAAGCAGTGTACGTGATTGGTTAAAAATCCATCTTCGCTTTGATTAGTTACAGCACCTTGTCATCTTTATTGATAAAGAAACACCTACCATGGCTTCGGTTTCCATTTCCTCGTCTTTGTGATGAAGTTCTGACGTTGTCTCCCAGACTGGACGCACCTCGACCACCAGTTCGTTCTCTTCTACTAGTCGCTGAATGAGGTAAGGACATGTGGGCATGTGGCTGATCATGTGACGATATTCCTGCATCTCGATTGGATAACTGATGATCACGTGGACGCGCGGTTTCCTGTTCTCGGTCAGACGACTCTCCCTTGCCACCGGAATCCGGTGTGATTCTCGTCTGTTCTTCCATGCCTAGTTATCCCTTGCTGTCCTTCTGCATGCCCGTTTACCATCGCTGCATTCACTGCCGCCAGTTGAGGTGCTATAATGCCCGCAAGTTCTATATAGTGTCCTTTGTTCTTTTGACCCTTTCGAGATTTTTTGCCACCAGACTGCTTCGAGGCTCCTTCCGCACAAGCCCCTTGGTTGGCATTTATCCCCTGGGATATAACCCTTGGGGGAACAGGGGGATTCCATTGCATGAGTACATGCCCCCTTTGTTCCTCCTCCTCACGCTGCATCATTTCAATCACCATTGATTGAAGCTCGGGCGCCATGTTGTCTATCAGACGTTGCTGTTCTTCCACTTGCGACCTGTGTTCTGCCGCGGCATCCGCGCCACGCATTTGTCGCGAAGTAGCTCTAGCGTCCGCAGTTTCTCTCGAGGAATCTTCCCTTTGACTACGAACATTTCTTCTTCTGTGTCCCTCTTCGTGAATCAAGCTTGACTGCTGGGGTGCATCGCGCTGTTCTCTCTCTAAAGCAGGCGCATGCAGTGAGGGGGCGTCTGGTGTTGCTGTTTTAACAGTGCTGCCATCGAACAGCTCTTGTGCTCTTACACTCTTTTGCTCTTCTACTGCTCTGCGAATGCGTGACTGTGAATTATCTAATTGCTTATTCGTGGCGGACAAGTCGCCCTTAACATGCTCGGCGAGCTCAGTATACGCATTCGTGGTGTTTGGTTTGGGCTTTTTCTGTTTCTTTCCTCTCGGTATATTAACGCTTGTTTTCGGTCTAGCACCTTGAGAAAGGGTACTTGCTGCTGAAACATTAGCATTATCAGCATTTGCCGAACACGAAGCGGCATCATTTCTTACAACAGAGCAATCTGTATGCTTTTCAACAACGGAATAATCTTCGTCTTTCTTTGGTGATTTTTCCTGATGGAAAGGCGAGTCTGGGGAAGAAAGTTCTGCAGAATTATCAAAACTTGCTCCAGTTTCAACACTATTGCTCTCGGCGAGATGCATGTGCTCGAATTCAGAACTTAAACACGGTTCACATGGTGAAACGACATCTCTTGACCTCGAATGGTCTTCGATATTTTGCGTGGGAAAGTACTCGTTTTGTTTGGATTCCACCAAACATACTTCAGGAATCGATTCTTGTCTCGGTGCAAACTCGACATCGCCAACGGTCGTGGATTCCATGTAAGACTTTCCCGCAGCCGGTAGTGAAAGTTGCTCAGTCACTTCCGGGTTTATCTTGGTTCTTTTTGAAAAAGGTTCTCCATCTACTTGAGAATAACATTCTTCCTGACTTGTATCGATTTCAGATGGAGACTTAGAACGAAAGCCATCGGTACCAAAACTTCCAAGCTTAGTGCTGTGAACACTTGAATGGTCAGAGATGTTAGATTCGGTACGAT
Organism: Oculina patagonica; assembly: GCF_052425735.1. Taxonomy (NCBI): domain Eukaryota; kingdom Metazoa; phylum Cnidaria; class Anthozoa; order Scleractinia; family Oculinidae; genus Oculina; species Oculina patagonica. The sequence goes on from NC_135768.1 coordinate 6,019,134, forward strand.
AAAAACCCGAACCACAACAAGCGTTTTCGTCGTACTCCGAAAGAGTCTCTTGCTGGGCAACCGATTCAGTTCCTTCGCCTTGACATGCTTCTGTCTCTGTTTCACTGCTTGTCTGTGGCTGTAAGCTCGAATGTCCATAGCTTTCATAACATGAGCCACAAGTGGCATCAGGATTGTACTCTGACAGCGACTCCTGGTGGGCAATAGACTCAGTCGCTTGGCGCTGAGTTTGCATCCCCTGAGAGCCTCTTTCATCGCTAATCGCTGGTGCACGCGTCTCTGCTAAAGCACCGGCCATATCTTCAGCGAGGTCAAAATAATGATTTCGTCCACGCTTTCTCGTGGTCGCTTCCTCTTGTTCAACCGAAGCTACATCTCGACGAATTTCCACCTCACTTATGGTTTGTACATCGCTGCTTGTTTTATCTTCATTATTGGTGGTTGGGGTTTCAGGCACTTGAAGTTCAGCTAAAGGCTCAGCCATGTCCGCTGCAAGCTGTTGATATGGTGTTCTATTTTGTCTTCCGCTGCGCTCTTGCGGTAGCTCTTGAGCTTCTAGACTAATTTCCCTTTCATCAGTTCGTCCATCTTCGCTCGTTACAGCTTCATTATTAACTTCAGGCACTTGTAGATCAACTAAAGGCTCAGCCATTTCTGCTGCAAGCTGTTGATATGGAGTTCTTCTTTGTCTTCCGTCGCGTCCTTGAGGTGACTCGCGAGGTCCCGGAAGACTTTCAGTTTCATTTTCGGTTCGTCTACCTTCGCTCGTTACAGCTTCATTATCAACTCCAGGCACCTGAAGATCAGCTAAAGACTGAGCCATGTCCTCTGCCAGCTGGTGATACGGAACACCTCCCTGTCTTTCACTATTCCTTCCTGGTTGCTCGGGTGGTCTGTTTTTTCTCTCCATCGGTAAACAGTTTGCTTATCAAGGTTCACCTGTGTTGCGTGACAAACAAGAATTAGCATGTAACGCAAAATCGCTTGAATATAACAACAAAGCACGATAATATATGTTTTAATGTTCAGTGAATTGTCACAATAATTCGTTATGGGGTTTGCTGATACCTTGCATGCTTCTGTGGAACACAAACATAATTTTTTTTGACTCGTTACTCATTCCTAGGAATCAAGCAACCAAAGCCAGGACAGAAACACCCGACCAAGTTAAGACTATTTTCACTTTCAACTTCACTCAGCTTAACCCTAGTTTTGCATCAAATGAAAATACGGTCTATGCTCCATTGCTACTGCTGTCTATCCAAAACCAAAATTCTGAACAAGAGGGCAAATAAAACATTTCCATACTTATTGAGTAAATAGCCCTGAAAACATAAAAAATGGACTGCAGGTCATTTAGTGTTTTCAAGACCTTGACAGGCTTCCAGCCATGTAGCCACAGCGAAATAAATAATAATAAGAAAACCTAGAGGGGGGACTTTGCAACAATACGGGTAGGACACACTTCCTGAAACCCTTACCCTATTTATATTTATTATATATTTTAGACCAAAATATTTGATTTTCCCTATCCCATTTCAGATCTGAACCCAAAATCGATACCCTTTTTTCAGACCAGACCCTACCCAGGAACTGCTTTGGTTTGTGGAAACGTCTGAGATGGGATACAAATTACTGAAAAAATGGCTAAAAACCATACCCTTTAGCACTGCACATACCCAGATAGCTTATGTAAGGGAGTACCCTCCCTCCTTCCCCCTCCAGGAAGAAAACTAATTTATGCATTTGAGAGCTTTGAATAGTCAAACTTTCAATTCTAGACAAAAATTCTTGGGACACTTAACAGAATAGTGCCCAGTGACAAATCCTTTCAAGTTGAGTTCAAGTTTCCGAACCCTTCCACCCAAAAAGAACAATGTTGAAATGTTAACACATGCTGAGATGGGTAGAAATCAACAGTACATTGGGGGTGGGATGGGGGAGGTTAAGACAGTGACTGTGACAGTGATAGTGACAGCCGAAATCCCTTTTTGGCTATAACTTGTTTATACATGTATAATTAAAGTGAATTAACTATGGTTTTACTACACCTGCTGGTCTGTGGTATAAAATATGTAATATGTGAAATCGCAAAAACAGGGGGCAAAGTAGGTAAATTACTGATGAAACAAAGCCACAGAACACAGGGCTTGATTTTATTTGTTTATTTGTTAAGTGTTGTTTCTTTAAAATGGCAGTGTAATATGGCCAAAATGTTAAAATTATCACTTTGAGAGCAGAATAAAAAAAATTGCAATAAATTCAATATCTCCTTCACCAAGCATAAGGACCACGTGGGAAAGCCCCAAAACAATATATCTTCATTGCAACAAAACAAACATGACAGAAAATGAAAACATCTTTTCAGCTGATTACATTAGCCTGGACCCATTTGTTAAGCTTGAATTGGACCCAACGAAAATGGAGAACTGTGTCCTTGTTTTTAATGAGTTAATGAGTAACGCTGACATTTCTTACAACAGTACTCACCTACACAGTTGAATGGATAGAAATTAACATTGAATAGAAGTAGGGAGGGGGAGGTTAAGACAAAGCCCATTTTTCATCAATAAGGTTAAGTGTTACATGACTTTTGTCTAGGATTGTAGGCAGTTTTAAATGGTATGCAATGTATACCGGTAAGTTAGTTTTGTGATTAAGCAATAGTGAATTCACTTATTTGTTACGTCCCACCACACCACTTCTACAGTCTGAGATGTATGTAGCTATAAAAAAACCTGGGGTATCTAAGACGACTAAGAGGCCTTCCAAGGGGGGTAGCCATGTTGCAATGTCGCATGTTTCTGAGAACCGATGTCACCACGCTATTGTGTTGCTGTTGTATTGTGTCGCTGTCGCATTTCAGTGTCGTAATGATGTCGCTTGTCGCTGTTAAAATGTTACCGTGTCACCAGTATTCAGGGTCATGTCGCTTGTCGCTTTTACCCCTTGGAAGGCCTCGTCTAATTGAACAAAGTCGAACCAAAATTCAATCAAACACCAATCGTTCAACTGGGTTCGGTAATCAAACAAAAACACACATAAAATTTGCTGTGAGTTCGATTATCGAACCAATTGAACAACATCGAATGCAATCGAACTTAATCCAATTCAATGTTGTTCGGAATGCATCTCTTGACGCCTGAAAATAAGTAAATCACGCAGGAACAAACGTTGGATTGAGTAGGATTGTCAACCGTTTGGTAATTGAACGTTCGATTGTGTTCAATTGACCACTTTTTATTGTGAGTTCGATTACAGAACCCAATTGAACAATTGGTGTTTGATTGGGTTCGATTGCCGAACGTTAAGTTTGATTACATACCCCGGGACAATCACTGAAGAGGGTCCTGAAGGGGTAAAATGGGAACTGGGATTTGCCTATTTTGACTGGGATTTGCCTATATTTTCACTGGGAAAATGGGATTTAGGTCACTGGGACTGGGATTCAGAAACAAAAAATGGGAATGGGAAGCGTGTCAGTACATGACTAAACCAGCATATTTTGCGCTCTATAATGTTATGTTCTTAAAGTCCGGCACTGAATAAAGTCTGAATAGTTAAAACGCTGAAAACTCTGAAACAAAACGACCGCACTGCACGAGTGTCCATCAAGTCTCGATCAATTTTCGTGTAAGTGATGAAGTTACTCAGCGGAACAGCTACATTGTATGACTGAGGATCGGCACAAATGGAATATTTAAAAGAAGTGACAGCAAGTTGTGTCAGTCAGCGTAGTGGTAGGTATGGGATAAAAACTTGATATCTTTAGTTAAAGCTACAAAACATTTCTATTACTCTCTACAAGACAAATGATAATAACTAGCAGAACATGATTTTGGGTAGTCCAGTCCTTGAACTATCCCTTCTGCGACCCAGGTGCGAAAAGAAAGTCCAGGATAACTTGCACGTGCATGCTTTTAAAAACAAACCAATGAAAAACGACAGAGACGTGTGGCGTTTCTTACATGTAACCCCAGGGGGGGGGGGGTACTCCGGCTTGTAAATGACGGGGATGATCGAATGGAGGCAAAACTCAGGACCCAAAAAAATCCCTAAGTCTTCAGATATTACCCAAAAAAATCCCTGGACCAAAAATAGCCCCCCAAAAAATCCCTTGTCAAATTACCCCAAAATCGCCAGGAGGGGCAATAATATAACACAAAGAAAGCCATAAAAAATGAACGCTCGTGTTTGTTTATTCATCATACCATAAATACGCCAAGGCCGCGCCAAGGCACTTTAGTTCGTTTTTAATACCCAAAAAAATCCCCTATTTAAATCAAGTCACCCAAAAAAATACTTACCAAATTTTCCAACCCCAAAAAATCCCGGAATCGAAAATTTCAAACCCAAAAAAATCCTTCGATCATCCCCGTCATTTACAAGCCGGAGTACCCCCCTGGGCATGTAACGTGTGCGTTAGGGTAAAAATAGTTCGCTAAAATGAAAAATTCGACTATGCGACTAAAGCGCGCGATCTGCAAGAAAAAATATTGTAACCTTTGTCTTAAGCCGTAATTAAAAGAATACAATGTAGGTACTAAATCCACAAATACTAAATTTTTAAATTTATCATCTTGCGTGTCCATTGTGCTGTGGAATATGGTTTGTAAGGGGGGGGGGGGTGAGTGTTAGGACGGATTTCAGTGCAAATTGCTCTGGACTCGCTCTTCCTGCGCCTGGGTTCAATCCCTATATAGGGCACCGAAGGGAAAGTTCAGGGAGTGTACTACATTTAGGACAATAATAAACAACACAGATATAATGTGCTCGAGACCAGATTTTCCGCACACTGGGAATTTTACTGCTGGGACTGGGATTTAGACAAAAAATAGGCTGGGAAATGGGATTTGGGCAAAATTTGGGCTGGGAAATGGGATTTGGTACCCCCCTTCAGGACCCTCACTGAAGGTCTGGATCTCTTTTGTCTGCTTTTGTTTTCGATCGTGATACGGAAGTAAGTAAGTAAAGTCTTTAGTGAATAATATTAGTACATACAACTAACTTATTTGAAACTAACCCAGACCTCTAAACCTCAAAGCACTTGAAATCTGGAGACTTCAGTAAAAACCGGGAGGTTGATCAACTGACGGACAAAAAATAACTAAAACCAGGTGCTTATCAGGTGACTTGTGACTGTTTACCGTGAGATTTCTGTGTCTCATCATGAGATCGAAGTGAAAACCGTGAGTCTCACGGCAAAATCGTGAGTCTTGAGAGGTCTGCTAAACATTTATTATATTTTTAACTCCAATCAGTATGGAATACCGCAAACACAACACTGAACAAATAGGAGATTTAGGTTACTTTTTGTAAAAAAAAAATACATGTTCAGTGAACAGGCTTGTGCCAACTGGTTTCGTTTCCCTAAAATTCTCCCAATTTATTCCGTTGTATTTGCCATAAAACTGACAAACACATTTGTACTTACTTCTTACAGCGACCGGCATACATGTTGCGGCGAAATTCCGATTATTCAGCACAAATTGTGCCACTGGAAGCACTATCGTAATCGATATTTCAAAGATGCTTCGTAAGCAGAGTTGTCGTGCGTTCCAGGACCTTCCAGCATTCTCGTCCCCAGAATCCCCAGAGCCGCTTCGCTCCCAGCCGGTGGAGCCTGTGCACGAGAAACAAGGAGCCTTGCGCTCTGGCCGCAGCGCAATACACCGATTCGCGAAAAAACCGGAAGTTTCATGGAAGCGAGGCTAAGTGGCCCTCGCCAGCTTAAAAATATAAAGTTTACATGAGCGCGTGGGGCTTTTCAAGTCGGAAAAAGCATTTCATTCACAAATTCGCCACAAATCTTGATCCTTATATGCTCAAAAGTATAAAAGAAGAAATTCAGTTAAGGTCTAACAGGCGAGAGGTGAAATTTTACTTTTATCTACAGTTTAGCGGTAAGATGTTGTTGACTTCTCTGTAATCGAATAATTCCTTCTTTGCTCAGTTTTGGATTTTGTTGATCAATAAAACATCTTGTGATTCACAAGAACTTTAAAATACAGATTTTGTTTTGGGAGGCTCTTCGGTTTTCAGTCCGACTGAAATTCCGGTATAAACAGATAAGAGCAACTAGAACTTGTGTAGGCGATGTCTCGCAAATATTTTGAAGATTCTAATTCTGACACTTTTAAACATGCGCGACAGATTTTTTAGTAGAATTTCTGATGGACATGAACTGTTTCAGGTGTAAATTGAGTTGTATATGTTTTTGAGTAGCAAGGAAAGTCAGTTTAATATCAATTAAATAAAGCTGCCTTTCATATCAAGAGAAACTCGCATGTCATGCTGTTTGTTGTGACATGTTTCAGTAGGAAAATCCCTCAACAATCGAAACATTCAGCCGGTTTTTTTATTAATAACATTTTGCACAGACGTGAATTGCTTCATTTGTGAACTGGATCGAATTTTAACAGCAAGCGAAGGTATGGTCTGTGCGTAGTAGCGGGAGCGATGAAAGGCAGGCAGGCAACAACTCAACATTTGCCCCGGCTAACCGAGTTACCCGGCTAGAAGGGATGAAACATAGCCCGCCTTTACATGCAGAATTCACAGCCCTTCTACCCGAGATGAGACAGCGTCATTGAAGCGTGTCACGGCGTGGGAAGACACTGTAGCTCCAAATGATTGAAGAAAAATATGACTTTTTACTGAATAATCAAGGCTTTTCGTCTTCAAACCTATTTTAATTTGATGTGCAAGTTCTCAGAAATTTACTGCGTTCATTTTTGGCGAAATTCAATCGAAATTCAACAGTATTTGGCTGTCAAATTGGAATTAAATTTGTTGTGTCGTGAATTAGGATAATCATTCAGTTCCCACGGAAATTTCGAATTAATTAGCTATTGCTCAAAGAAATATTTTCCAGCCAACCGATAAAAGTCATAAAACTAATTTTGATCAAATAGCACTGTTTGGGTCCAGAATTTATACATTTTATGCCATTTACTTCAAATTTAGTTCAAAAACACGCGCAAAACCTTATCCCGGCAAGCCGGGATAGCTCGGTCATAACCGTTTACATGGCAAAAAGCTGTTTCGCCTAGAAGGGTGCCCCGGGCAAGTAGACCGAGTGCCCCGGCAAGGCGGGTTACCCTTCTAGCATGTAAAAGGCTTCAATACGTTTTCTTAAGAAACGTATGAAAAGTTGGCTCGCCCAGGGTAGCTCAGTTAGCCGGGTAACTCGGTTAGCCGGGGCACCCGCCTTCCATGTAAACAGGCCCTAACAATCCATGTATACATTTACCGTAGATTAATTTTAATGTCTTTATACCGCATTTCGGTCACACAAATTGGAGCGACAGCTAGATACCTCCACTTATATTTTAACAGTAACAGAATGTAGAAACGGTAAGATTGTGAGACATGTTAATGCGAGTTTCTCTGTCTATATAAAACAAAACAACTCTGCTTCGGTTCCTTATAAATATTTTTTGGATACGAAAGGCGGCTTTATTTTATCGATATTAACCTGAAGTAATTTTCTCTTGTAACACAAATGCATGTTAAATTTAATTTGATTTTAACTTGAAAAAGTTCACAAATTCTCAAAAATATATGCTGTATTTTATCAGTCACAGAATTATGGAAACTTGACATGTTTGCCTCTGACATGTTTACACAAGTTTCTCTGTCAATACTGGAAAGGTTTTGTTCATATCGAAAACCAAAGGATCTCCCAGAGCAAAATCTGTTTTTTAAAAGTTTTTGTGAATTATAAGGTTGTCATTTTATCACCCAACAAAATCTAAAATTGACTGTTATCTACCTCAAGCGAGCGGCTGAAATTCATCCTTTGTTGGCGAAGGAATATTCATTCGAGCCAGCCCTCAGAAGTCGGCAGCAAAATCTATCCGCCAAGCTGTTAAAATTTCACCTGTCGCCTGCTAGGCCATAAATTACTTCTCTTATACTTTTGAACTTATAAGGATCAAGATTTTTGGCGAATTTGTGAATGAAATGCTTTTTCCGACTTGAAATGCCCCACGCGCTCATGTAAACTTTATATTTTTTAACTGGCGAGGGCCACTTAGCCTCGCTTCCATGCAACTTCCGGTTTTTTCGCGAATCGATGTATTCAAATCACAGGCGGCCCAAGCTCACAATAAGGGACGGACCATTAGAAAAGTGATGGGAGGGGTGGGGAATTTTTGGCTTGCACGAATTTTTTTTTTCTGTCCATTTCTTGTGCAGGAATTTTTTTTCGGGTGAAACCCTCCGCTCGAATTTTTTTTTTTAGACAACTGTTTTTTTTTTCAGACAAATGCCATGTTTTGTTACTTTATACCATGTTTTTTGACAAATGTTCCTTTGTTGATTATTTTTTAAATATTTTAAAAATGCTGTTGTTCATTGATTTCATCCTTTAGGGACTGTCAATAAGTACCAAGGGTACCTCTAGCTCAAAACACCCACCCCTGGTCGAGGGTTGGAAATTACATGATCCACCCCTTTCTACAAAAAATAGTTAATAAGGAAAAAGTCTTTTTGATTGTCTATAATGGATTAGAGGTTTTTGAATCGATAACAGCTTTTAAAGTGCGATCCCAATCATACGCCACCATAATTGTCCCTAATGGACACTGTAATTCTATGTGTAGTTTCTAACACATCTTCTTTCGCTTCTTAACACACCAAAGCAGGATGAATTTCTCGATCACTTCGTATAATAGATTTGTGTTTTTCATATATTTCTGTGTAAAGTCCGTGGGAAAACTAAGGGCGCGTTCGTTTGGGATCAATCCAGAATAAGAATAATTGGAATAATGCGACTTAGCGTTCGTTTGGCTGCTCCTCCTATTCCGGAATACGTGGATTTCCATTCCGGCTATTCTGCTCCCAGGAGCAAAATAGCCAGAATATATTCCGGAATACATTCTTATTCCGGAATATTCCCAAACGAACGCGCCCTTAGACATAAACATATGCAAAAACTGAAACAATACGTAATAGAAATTCATAAATAATTACTGCAGAAATCCTATTTGACAGGAATTGACAACAAAAACTAAGACCACTGTATATCGTATCATTCATGTTCGCCATCTGTTTGAGAAATGAGTTAACTGGTAAGCAATCTACGCAGGCTAGCTAGAGAGAGACAAGCAAAAGGAATGTTATGATCACAATCCATCTAGGGGGGTGTGGGGGCATGCTCCCCCAGAAAATTTTGAAAATTCTAGGCTCGGAAATGCTATTTTAAGCGTTCTCCACCATATATTTCGTCGAATAATAGATCTCATCAATCGGGGGTTGAAGCGGAATATTTTCACTTTAAATATTCATTATTCCCTGCCCATTTTTCACAAGTATTCATTATTCCTTACCTATTTTGAGATCAATATTCATTATTCCTTTAAATAGGTTGATGTTCCCAGGTATACAATTTTCAGACCCACAAAACGAGAGCGGTCAAATATTCTATTCCAATTCACAAGTTGTGCACAGGACACTGGACATTGTTCTGCTGCTATCCTTCTGGAAGGTGTTAGTTCATCACTTATTACATGCTTTTTTAATGGTGCCCTCTAGTTACACCTTCAATGGCCTTGATTAAAGTGTAAGACGCATGTGGCTTCTTTATTTGCTGACTAGCAAAATAGTACCCCCCCAAAAAAATAAGCCAAGCAACATGTTTCAGTGAAAAGCTTTATTAAACAAACAATGACGACAACGCGGTCCAACCATTGAGTCTATATAATCTGGAAAACAATGAAGTGTTGCACGATGTTTATAACAAGTTCTTTTGTAGGCCATTGTACAAACTTGTTCGAAAACGCGTTTATCTCCTTAACATCATCACTCGTGCAATCAAGTCGAAATTAGTGCACCTAACAGAAATACAT